>NW_017535008.1:548560-557122 GCF_001853355.1 Bactrocera latifrons | reverse complement strand
TTTTAATAAGTAAAAATACTTACTTAAATTTAAAGAAAGTTAGTTTTATTAATAAAAAATTCTAATTTTTCTAAATTCTAACTTTAATTATTACAAAATGCGAATGTTGGGAATTCAGTAAAAACTCTACCTTTATTTCTGATTAGACGCCATTTTGGGATATGTTTCGAATTTTATTATTAACAGTTCTACAAGTCAATAATCCGCCCTATTTTTATTTTGGAAATGAACACAAGGGTTGAAATCAATGCAAATTTTTCCCTCAACATGAAAGGCCCATAACTGTATGATTTTTTTTTTTGTAAGTTATTTTGTATACTCTTGAAATACGAATAAACAAATGATAAAAATTGCCTCTATACTTGAACACCACCTAATGATATATTCTTAGATTTTCCTCAGAGTGCGAAAACTATACTTTTGAAGTCGATAACGTTATCGATTTAAATAGATTGTCCTTAACGCTTTGGTGAACTTTTGAATTTAGCCATTTCCAATCTTTACACTTGTTTAAAAAAGTAAAAAAAAATAGTCAAAAAGTGCCGTGAAAAGAAAATGCACAATTCGTAAAGAAAAAACTCTGAAAATTATTTACTCGTCTATTTTACATACTCACCACATTGTACATACTCAGCACAGTTAAAGTACGTTTTATGGCATGCGGGCCAACCGCCGGTGATAGTCCACTTAAAATATTCAAAAGTCACTTTTTTATCTGTCACACTTTATCAGCATTCACGCAGGATGTCAAGCGACAAAAAAATAGGAATGAAAACCATATATGCTATACGCCTGGAAATGCATAAATAAGTAATAAGGGGCATGTGCTGTGCGCCCACTATCGCCCAAACAGCAGGCAAACCCGTCACCTCATATCTGTCAGCACACATTTACATATTCACAAACGAACGCTGATTGAGCAGGCAAACGAGCAGACAGTTCGACTGGCCACCTTCTTCTATCAACTACTACCCAAGAGACATTGAGCCACGTCCACTGACTGCTCAGCAGCTCAACAACTGCTCAGCGCTGGCAGTTTGAAAAATTGTCAATTGTTGAGTTTGTCACGCTGACAAAATGATGAATTGGCCAGTGTGTTTTGTCAGCGCTATAGCAGACGCATACTGCCAACAGCAAGTGGCATACATATACTCGCACATATACGAGTACATACATGAAAGTTTTAGCTACGCAGGATTTGCCTGCCGTGGTGAGTGTGGCCTGCTGATAGCCGCATGAGTGCTTTAGCCACATAACTGCATAGCGACGTGTGTGTCTGCGTGCTTTGTTGTTGGTGCTTGCGGTGCACCACTTCGTATGCCACCATTCGGTGTTGGTACACAGGAAGCATTTCAGCGCATCAAACCAATCACACGGGTGGCGGCAGTGGTAGCATAAGCCGCGTATGGGAAATATTGCATATGCACACCTGCAATCGCATATATGTATATACACGTACGTACTATATATGTATGTATGCATGCGCTTTAGCAAGTGTTTCGCATTAGCAACGCTGACCAGTTGCACCTGCAATGATTGGATTGTTCTGATTTCGCCGATATGGCGGCTGCTACTCTGGGACCGCAGATGAGGCTGCTGTTACGGTTTTGGTTTTGGTTTTTGTCCTTGTACTTTTTGTTGTTGCATATATCTCGTTTCATGGCCTTGCTATTGTCCGCATTAATTGTTTGTGTGCCCGTGTGTCTTGTTGCATGCAAAATTTTCTTTGTAGGTGCCGCTTTAATTTGTTGGCAACGCCAATACTGCCACGAATATTCATACGAGCGTAAAATCGTTGGCATATTGATACAAAGCCTAGGCTTCCCGAATGTTGTTTTGTAGCAAAAAGAAAAATTATAGCAAAATAAAAATTTTATAGCAAAATTTTTACTTTTTGCTGTTGAAAAAGTTTGCTATAATTTTTTTGCTATAATTCTTTTGCTATAAAAATTTAATATAAAACTTTTATTTTGCTATACATTTTTTTACTTGCAACAAACCAACGTTCAAAAAAGTAATTTTTCCATAACATTTTATTGAGTGATTTTCACTTCAGTCACCTGTATACATACATACATATGTTTGTATATACGCTTTCTTTCACTTCCACTCAAAATCTCGATTCACCAACTTATTTGCACAATTTTGACACAAATTTTGCATTTTATATGGCTTTTCCTTGCCAAGTGGCAGCAATTTCCTGCGACAATTGCTACACTTCAGCGTGATTGAATGCGTTCAAAAGTGATTGAAAGGGCCCACACTTACACCGAGTTGCCGACTACACGTTGACAGTGCGCATGCAAATATTTTCGGGGTTTCTAGGTCAATGAGGCACATTGTGTTACGCAAATAAATGTCAATCAAGTGAAATATGTTTATAACAATCAGCACACTGGGTAAAATTTCAGTTAGAATATTCATATATTTCAATGATCTGAACAGGATTTAATAATTTTGTCACGAAGTTTATAAGACCCAGAAGGAAAGTTCGATATACATATGTATAGTATATATAAATAATCAGGGTGACGAGCTGAGTCAATTAAACCGAGTCCATCTGTCTGCCTGTTGTTTATACGCTTACTAGTCCTTCAGTTTTTGAGTTATTGAACTGAAATTTCGCACAAGTCCTTGTTACCCCAAAAAGCTACTCATTTGCCGAACCCGCCGTAATCTGACCACTAAAAGCCATATCTCACATACACACTCATCGGCCGAAATCAAGTCCTCGTATAATATAGAGTATTATCGAGGCTAACCGTATGATCTCCGAAGAAATTATTTAGATCAGACCACTACAGTATGTAGCTTCCAAACAAACTGCCCAATTAAAGTAAAGTTCTTAATGGAAAACTTTTTCTAACTGTTTAGAAGCTTCCCACACTTCACTAATTCGCAATCACCTATAAAAAAATATTAACAGAAATCGCTACTTCTCATGACATGCCGCAGATCAAACCATGCTAATTATTACGCTTCGTGAGTGTGCTTATGGCAAGTTTGCCCTTCGGCGCGTCCTCTACGGACCACTACCAACACTGCGCTATGTATGAATGTGGGGTTGACCATAAAAATGCGCCTAATTACGCAGAACTTGTGATGCGCCACACCTCAGTTCACATTCAAGCATTGCCTTAGCCGCAACGCACCATCAACTTTCCGCACATCAACAAACAACTGTCAACAAGCAGCAGTGCTGACGTTGGTAATGCAACCCCTCATTGAACACTTCTCAGTGTCGGCCGTCATACTTAGCCGCTTCTATGTTTTCTCCTATTTCATTTTGCCATTAAGGCGCATTCACTTGCAACGGCTCGTCAACGCCACATCAACTTTCGCACGCCTCGCAGCAGCGCGCGTATTAGCAACGACCCCACAGCAACAACAAAATCATTGCCATCATAATTATCATTATGATAATCATACGCATTAGTAAGTGGTGGCTCTGACAGCCGCGTCTTTATTGGCGCTTTTGTTGCCATTCATTCATTGCCTATTTGCACTATGCGTGCGCCGCCTTAGTGTGTGTGTGTACGCATCTACTTGCTGCAATTATAACACTTCAAAATTCCTCTGTGCTGTCACTGCGACAGCGTAGAAGCGGCCGCATCGTGATGTAGCATGCATAGCGGCGTTTAATTATTTATGCGCTGATGACATTGATGATGGCCACGTTGATGGCGTTGATGGTGATGATGATAACGTTATGTGCGTTGTTTTGTGTGACAAGCGTCGCAGAACGCGCGTTGATGATGCGTTGAACGCGTTAAATGGCGCATTATTTATGCGCTTTACTACAGACGCAAAGTAATGTATTTGAGTCGCACAGTCCGCTTTCGATTTAAAATGTAAATTTGTCAATGAAAGTTGATTTTGTAATCAATTAGTTGAAAAAAATAAAGATTTTTGTGGCTAGAAGTCAAGTAGTTAAATAAAAAATTTAAACTTAAGCAAATATTGTAGTCCAAAAGTGCGAATTTTGGGTTTTTAATTTCAAAAAATAAAATTGAATTTTACCGCTTTAATTTTGAAAATTATTTGAATTTTGAAAACCCATTTAGGAAGATATATTTGTATATCTAACCTACCAAAATATGAAAAAGCCATTTTTTAAATATCTATATATTCTATACTAGAATACCTCTATAAAACAACGAAAATTAAAAAAAAAAAATGGCTAGTTCACTTCCAAAACCATAAATCAAAATGTAACAACCCTTAACTAAAAAACTATTCTGAACTGAAAATTTATATCTAGTGACATGAAAAAAATCTTATATTACTTCTTGCTAGCCAACAACCAAAGCATATCCCTCGAGACACTTGGTTAATTTGCATGTCGCGATCCGCATATGGCAACACCCCACTAATAATTATGCACATGTATGTATGCGCACATATCCTAACCCTTTTATGAATGCTTGTGTCATACTCGTTCAGGTCTTTTGACGCGTTCATCAACTCGTTGACTAATTATGCGCACAATTTGCGCGAAAAATGCGCACACACACACGCATTACACAACGACATGCATTAAAAGCAACATGCATTAGCACAACAACAAAAACTGAAATAGTAACAGTTTGTCATTTAGCAGTCAAGTAGCGCTAAATATCTGGGCGTCAAGTCGCAATGCAAAAATGTGGCTAAATGCGCGCGACTGCTGGGCTATTGCCGTGCATATACTGCAGTCTGCACTACTGCGGCGCTGTCAGCTAAACGTCATGTCGGCAATCAGTCTGTCATTTGCTCATTCATTCATTCATTTCTTTATTTATTTGCGTCGTTTTGGCGCTGTCGTTTTTGGAAATTTATGTTTTTGTTTTGTGTTGCACGCTGAAGGAATGCAATTTCTGGCCTTAGCAACGATTCGCACTAAGGCAAATAAAACAAATAATTTTTTTTTTTTCAAATATATGAACATAATATTTTTAATAATAATTGTGTAAATTGTCTTCTAGGCTCTTGTCTCTTGAATCCTATGTGTGTGAACATGTTATTATTTGAATTCAGCGGCTGTAATCGATAATTAATCGTTTCTGTTTTTATTGTAACTTCTTCAGTTTTTCAGCTGTTATGCTAAATCCTTGCATATTTTGTCAACTCTAATAATGAAGGAATGCAATTTCTGGCCTTAGCAACGATTCGCACTAAGGCAAATAAAACAAATAATTTTTTTTTTTTTCAAATATATGAACATAATATTTTTAATAATAATTGTGTAAATTGTCTTCTAGGCTCTTGTCTCTTGAATCCTATGTGTGTGAACATGTTATTATTTGAATTCAGCGGCTGTAATCGATAATTAATCGTTTCTGTTTTTATTGTAACTTCTTCAGTTTTTCAGCTGTTATGCTAAATCCTTGCATATTTTGTCAACTCTAATAATTTTTAAGTTGGTCTTCATTTATGCGGCATGTTTTGTGCGCGCTGTGAACACGCGTGATCTTAACGCACTTACCAAGTGCCTGCTTAATATGCAGCAAATGTGTGGCACAAGTCTTTGCGATTTTTATAAACGTTTTGCCATTTGCTCTAAGCGAAGTTAGTTTAAGCTGTTGCAATTTGCATAGATTTACACTGCAATACATACATACACATGTACATATCGGACAGCTGCACATTATTTGCGCATTACTTTATTGGTAGCAACGGCAAAGGCAGCGGCATTGCATAAATTTATTATCTTCTGTCTGCCTTGGACAAACGTGAGTTTGCTTTTGCGGTTTTTAAGCGCTGCTGCGCATTGTTAGTATCTGATTTATTAATTTGAATTGTATTTCTACATTTGCTTTTCATTTAGCCGCTGCATTTTTAATATTTGCACTTTTAATTCCGCGCAATTATCACGCTTTGCAAATGTTTGCTCTTTCACGCTACACAAGTGAGTGTAAGTTGCATTAATTTCGCACTCGACTTATCGCAGGCCACTTCTGAAAAATCAACGCTTGTTGAAATGGCGCGAGTACACTGTTCAGCGTAGGTAGAACACTTGCCATGAGAGTGCACCATTGAACTTTGCAAAAAAAAATAATTAGAACTATTTTTTATTTACTTAATTGCACTTTACTTTTTATTTTGCCTTTTTTAATTATTTATTTAATTTTTTAAAATTAATCATTTTTTGATTAAAAATTGTTGTTTGTRTTTTCTGATAATTGATTGATTGGCGCTGATCAAGTTGATGTTCCACATTGCCCATGAAGTAAATTTGAAGGAATTTATGTTGTGCGTCTCCAACTGGTAGCAATGATCCAATTCGATGGTGAATTTGGCCTTGGATCTGTGGAGTCAATTACGAAATTAGATTCAACATTTTTGTGCATCAAAAGAAAATGATCGGTTAATTTATTACCTTGAATGTCGGATTGAATCCGCGTTCATGAATAATATCTGCTCCAAATGAAGTCATTTGAAAGCAGCCGTTGTATTTCTGAGCGTTCGATAGAAAATGACGTGATTCTGGTGTTTCTCCAGTAAGCAAAGAACGCAATGGCTCTGTTGGCAAGGGCAATGGTGGTANTTTTTTTTTTATCTATTTATTTTTTACTTATATTTTTTTCTTAATTTGCATTTTTTTCTAAAATCGTACTTTCTGCCTTACTTTGCACCGTTTTTGCATTGTCAGCGTGCGAACCTACCTAACCTACTGTTACTAACTTACTTTTTGTCAAATTTTTTCAATTCACAATTCATCTATAATAGCTCCGCATATAGTTGCCATTCAACGACACTATAGCAAAATTTATATTACGAGTGAATATCGCCTCCCTAACGTCAGTCGTCAGTTCGTGAATATTATCGATTACTATCAACCCTTACTACAAGTATATTAGATAGAAATGTCAAAATCTGGCAACTGCCAAAAATCAACCGTAATGTAAACCGAACTTTAACTGCGTTTCAAGTATAGTGGCTTGAGTAGGACCGTTATAGTATCCAACGCAGATATACCGGCAGTTATAAACCAGCAACCTTCCGCAATAGCAGTTATAGTTTATTCTTAAACTCGTGTTTATTTTCAATAATTTTCTTCATGCTCATACTATATGAATTCCTTCTGCCTTCACTACTCATCGCCTCCATTTGGATTTGCTTGCTATCAAGCCTTATCCGTCAGACACATAACGCTAATTACTTAACACCTTTCGTTAAATATTTTAATGTGTTGGGCGTGCTGACGTGCAGTTGTCATAATGAAGCCATCAAACCATAAACATTGCAAGGCAATTACAATTCAAGACACAGCTATGGCTGGAATTTACAACAAACACATATAAATTTACATACACAAAGACACACGCCTAAGTATGTAGCGTCGATATTGCTTTATGTGTGTTTGCCTCGTGTTTACTTCTTTTGGCTTCCGCATTTTTATTGCTCTCCCAGTCACAATCAATCGCAATAGAAATATAGATGCTTCGGCAATAATAAGACGTCTACGAATTGAATCATGCCAACAACAACAAATCAAGCAATCAAACACAAACCTATGCTATGTCAAAGACCTGTGCTAACGACAATCCTGACAAAGCCCAAGACAAAACTGTTGTGGCGCACTCCTTGCGCTCGCCTTTCCAGCGGAAACAGGAAGTGCGCGCAAATAAAAGTGTGCGAGGAAATATACGCTTCAACGTTTGTGTGTGTGTTTCTCGTAAACGCGTGTGTTGGTGCGTTTTCGTACATGTTGGTCGTGTCGTGGTGTCGCGGTGTCGACATTAGGCAACCACAATTTTATTACTATTTAAGTATGTTGTGATTTTTATTGTCGATACATTGCAATTGCGTAGATGTGTATGTAGATGTGTGCGGCAAGGGTGTAGCCATTAGTAGTACATGCTTATTATAAGTGTGTGGGCTTGTACGCAGCCTGCATAAATATCAGTATGTGGGTTTACCTTTATTTATTTTGACATGTCATTGACTCGCAAAGCTAAGCGTGTTTGCCGGTCCCCCACAAATGGCTGAGTAGCGTTTCATCCTGTGCTGCGTCGCAGCAAGGTGCTAATATGCTGTCAGCCGCATTCTACGCTTGCTTAGGGGTTGCTGTTTATTGCGCCCATGTTCGCAAACAATTTAAGCCAAAATTTCCATCGTGCCCATATTATTAGGTTATTTCCGCTACATAACCTATAAGTCTGGTTTGGTGGAAGCGTGCTGACAGCTGTTCGACATTTTTTTTTTTTTTGTTTTGTTTTTTATTGTACACATGTATTTCCACTGAAATTATTTTATATATGATACTTTATTATCTATAATATTTAAGCAATTTACACACGTGGAAGTTTTGACTCGCTTAACCTCTCTTCAGATGTAGTCGCTTAAACTGTGTGTCAAAGGGACTTATGTCCTTGTGCCATCAAAATCGTAGGAATAGCTGGCTGGGTCTCCTCACATGGCTGGATTAAATTGATACTATGTCAAGTGATTATGTAGAATAATTGTTGGCACAGTTCTTTAGCGTGCTGGCTCTATATAAGAAAGGCTGCCAGTGCGGCCGGCTAGTACCCGTGAGACTCTGTTAAGTTGATCTACCAGGGCGGCTGGCTAGTACCCGTG
>NW_017535008.1:538164-548129 GCF_001853355.1 Bactrocera latifrons | reverse complement strand
CTGAAGTGCTGGGCTTCTGGCAGCTGGCTCTATATAAGAAAGGCTGCCAGGACGGCTGGCTAATACCCGTGAGACTCTGTTAAGTTGATGTTTTTTAAATGATGTGTTTATATGATCTGAAGCTTTTCTTGGCAGCTGGCTCTATATAAGAAAGGCTGCTAGAGCTGCCGGCTAATACCCGTGAAACTGTGTTAAGTTGATGTTTGGTTAAATGATGTGTTTATATGATCTGAAGCTTTGAGCCTCTAACTGCCTTTTCTATATAAAAAATTAGCTTTATAGATCTTAAAATATCCTTTGAAAGCCTTTGTATATATATCCAATATACCGTTTTGATATTTATTTAAGTTTATATGTGCTTTGTAACTCCTCACAGTCCTCCACCGCCGCTAACCGGCATAAAAAACGCATATTATATTAACCACGCGCATTTTTAATAAACTCCACTCCAACTCCATACAATGTTGCTGTGTTGTTCATAGTAGATTATACGGAATCACGAAATTCGTGATGTGCCACAATACGCGCGTACACACACATCAACAAACAACATGTGCCTTAAATACTCTTACTCTACAACCTATTTCATTTGAAATTTATGTGGCGTATTGATTGACAGACACCAGTTGATTAGCTGCATTGTCGCCGATTCTAATGTGAAGGCTGCCGCTGCCACACTACCACTGCCACTGCCCACCAACCAAAGCGTCAACTTGAAAAGTGGCAAGCAAATGCTAATGAGGTAGTCATTGATTCGGTGCTGACTGTCTGACAGTGCGGTGAAATTAGTGATGAATGTGTTGGTGGGTGGGTTCTGTGTATAGCCAACAATACTTAGCAGCGACAGCGTGTGAAGCGCGTATAAAATTAAAGCCTGCTTTGTGGTGAATGTGTGCATCTTTATACGATAACAAAACCACAATAGTGTGCTGCAAGTGACAGGATATAAATTTATAATTACTCATTGCAATGTGGCTACGTATGTACATACATACTATATATGTACATATGTGTATGTATATGTATATGTATATAAATAATGTACGGCAAGAGTTGTTTTGTTAGCCTGACACTAACTGTGTACTATTTACATTAAGCTGTCATTTAAACTGCGGTTCGATAAGGCGTACTCGGGAAATGATAGTTGTCACGACGATTCATTTCTATTTAACACGAAATTGTGGTAATTGAGTTGCGTTAGTTTCACTTGTAAAAACTTGTAAAAGTGCTGTTATTATATTATATGAATTAGGTGTAAATTAAAACGTCAATGTACTATTAGCTCATCAGCTGTTTATTACAGTTGTTGTTGTTTGTTCTCAAAATCCGATTGTTGTGCAGTTATGTAAACTAATATTTATTACAGAAGTTTGTATTATTATTGTTATTATACTATTTCTATTTTGGCTAAGGAGAAAAAAATGTTAGAATCTTTTGTCATCTACTAAATTTATTTTTTACTTGCACAGCACTGTCTCTATGCGAAAAAATACACATCACTGTTGCAATAGAATAAATATCGATACCAAATTGTTTTTTTTTTATGAATTTTCGATAAATTTTTAGCATTTGGGAACTTAACTAATTTTATGATACTCGTGAGTGTTGTTTTTTTTTTTTTTTTTTTTTTTTTTTTTTTTTWTTTTTTTTTTTTTTTTTTTTTTTTTTTTTTTTTTTTTTTTTTTTTTTTTTTGAAGTCATATACGGTCTAGAAAATAAAATCCATTATTTTGCATTTAATTAAAGCATAGTCAGCATACAATTTAGGTCAAATATGCTTCGTTTTATACGTTTTATGTTGCAGGTAGTAATTTCATAATGCCTCTCTCACAGTAACCATTTTTCTTATTGGCAAGAAACACACAAGCTTTCCTCGAGGCCATTTTTACAGCAACTAAATCATTCCCCGCACAGAGACAGCCGTGATAATTAGTTAGCGCCAGGTACGAACTATAAGAAACATGCATAAGAACCACCCAACCAAGCTCTCGGAGCAGGTCTGTGTTAAGAGTTTGGTCGCAATCTCATAGTAGATGATTCTCTAATAAATCCACCTAACCCACAACAAAACCTGCTTGATCATCAATCATGATTTGGCCACCGTTTGCGTCGGGTTCCCTCAATTCGACACCGAACGTTTCCATGACTTACGGCCCGACTCGACGATTTCCATTGCTTTATCGATATTTTCAACAATAGGCCTTCGCAACAACAAAAAAAACAAAAACAGAAATATTAGTAATTACGAAGAAATTTAAATTTTATTGCATTTTGGCGTTACGAAAGCTTTGTCTCCCACTCATCCTAACTTGTATGCAATCCTTAACTCAACACTATTTTAAAAAACCAAATCGATTTTCTCACTTTGTACTTGTCCAATGCCTCACTAACCTTTGCCGCTCACGGACGTAAAAGTCAAAATGTCAAATTTCCACACGACAAAAGTCAACTGGCCATAAGCAGCGGCAAAGCAAACGCTTAAAGAGCGAGAGAAGAAACCTAAACCAGGAAATTTTCACATTTAAATTTATAGCTTTGTTAAGCATTTTACCTTTGTCGCTGATGCTATTTGCCGCACATTTCCAGTGGCTATAGGCTGCTGTTGGCGAAATGCAGCAGCAACTGTCAATTGAATGTGGTTGTAGGCAAAAGTCAAAAGCAAAGCGTAAAAAATTAAAAATTAAGCAAATAAAATAAAAACTTGTTTTTGTTGTTTGTTGTTGTGCCGATTGCCCGACTACCTAACCGAACAGCAACCACTAGCTCTGCCTACCTCCAACAACCAATGGAAGCGCACACGCTGTCGCATTCAGTGGTGGCAGCAAGCGCAGCGTAACTGCAATGAGCGCGCGTTTTTACGTAAGATTTTTCTTACAACGGTGGCGGCAAGCAAAGCAGCGGCAGCAACGAAAACATGTTTAACAAGCAATGTATGCAGTCGAGAGCAACAACTATTGCAGCCACTGCAACTGTAAAAATATAAAATGCGCGATAAATAGTCAGTTTTTGTTGTTGCTTATTTTCGGGTTTTCTGCACATTTTCCGCTATATGCTAACAGCGTTCTGCATATGAAAGTGTGCTTTGAATGCCTTTTAGTATGAAATTGACCGATGGGAATGTTTTCTGGCGGGAACTGAGACACCGAGTGTCAACTTTATTATATTTGGAAGATTAACGAGCTCAATTTGGGCGCTTTCGAAAAATTCAAGTGAGCCATTATAACTATATGTTTTTATTTATTTCTTTCTCTCGCAACGACTAATATTGCTTTGTACTATGTTTGCTTATTTTCAGGCTATTACCAACCTGCCGGGCCATTGATCTCACCACACGTCCTACCAACTGTAGCCGCTGCACCACCGCCGCCTCCTAATGTGCCACTTCTGCCGACAGGTGTCACCTCTGCTTCCGCTTCTGCTATCAAGAAATCTCAACAAATACCCGCGCCGCTTAGCTCTGATCCGGAGCTTGCTGCCGGCCAACAACCTCCACCATCGGCTACAGCCGCAGATAGCGCAGACAGTGATGTGCTTATTACCGGTGGCGATTTGACACCGTTCCGCTATCCGCCGGTCGCACATAGCGGCGCGCCCACCACACAGCACCAGCAGGTGCAGCAGCAACAGCATCAACAGCAGCTTCATCAACAAGCTGCCGCCGCTGCTGCCGCAGCTGCTGCTGCTGCGGCCGCCGCCGCTCATCAGAGCTCACCATATCCACGTTCCATGCATGCGCAGATGCACTACTCGACTGCGTATCCGGCCAACTATTGTACACCATATCCGGTGGAAGCGGTGTGCTACTCACCGCCCGCCTATCAACCCTACTTTTCGACCAAAGTCTATCAGAGCGCAGGTCCGCCACCACCTTCGACATATCGACGCTATCCATACTATCAGCCAGGTCATCCGCCTCCGCCGGCCGAACTGTACGAACAGGGACCGCCACCACCACCACCGACAGCGACAAGTGGTGCAGCACAACCCAGTGGACCGCCACCACCAACCTCCATTCAGGGACCACCACCACCAGCACCGCCCCCCGGAACACAGCTTGTGCCGGCTGGACCGGCAGCACACGCACAGCATCTCGAACACTATCCAGGTCCGCCGGCTTATTATACCGGCTATAGTCCGGGCGGTGGCGCTGCAGGGCAGTGCTATACGCGCAGCATACAGGGACCGTATATGGGTAAGGAAAAGTATGGTTCTCACCTAATCGGTAGATATCTACATTTGTGGGTAAGGGGTGGGCTATATTAAAAAAAAAACGAATATTGATGTCCTATTTTGGCTGACTACACGGCTGTTGCTTATTATAACGCGTCTTTAATATATGTTTTTACTTCTCATTTGCAGAATATCCACCACAGTGTCCGTGTCCAATGCAACAATCGTGTCCAAAAAACGTCCATACTGGGCCTCATATTGGTAGCAACAACGGCAGCAACAACAGCAACAGCAGCAGCAGCTGCAGCACGAACAACAGCAGCAACAGCAATTGCTCAACAATGAATCATTTGAGCAACAACAACAATACGCTGTCTCTTATACACATCTAGATGTGTATAAGAGACAGGTGTCCGTGTCCAATGCAACAATCGTGTCCAAAAAACGTCCATACTGGGCCTCATATTGGTAGCAACAACGGCAGCAACAACAGCAACAGCAGCAGCAGCTGCAGCACGAACAACAGCAGCAACAGCAATTGCTCAACAATGAATCATTTGAGCAACAACAACAATACGTTGATGAATGGCAGCAACAGCAGCAGGGAAACCAACAACAGCAACAACAACAGTTCGAATATGACGAACCACAACAGCCAGAATAACAGGAGCAGCAGCAACAACAACAGCAGCAGCTCGATCAACAATTCATTGACTACCAGTAGAGGCCCAGGTAAAAAATCGACGACGACGACAACACTAACCACAACAGCGACACACGCCACCGTACCAGTAACAGCAACAGCAACAGCCATGGCTTTAGCGTCAGCAACACCAACAGAAATCGATGATCTGTTACTGTTCGGCAAGCAACATACGCAACAGCATTTGGATCTATTGCAAGTGGTTAAGTCCGAGCTGAAGTTAGAGGATTCGGACAATAAAAGCCAGTACGAGGAGAGCGTAGTACAGCCTCCGACACCGCCTGAAAGCTATACGACCAACGACGAAAAACTCTTAGATACACTAACAGAGCAGGAACTGTCCTCGGCGTCATTGCCGACGGCACTTGAAGAGGCTAATGCAAAGCTGCTCTTACGCAGCGATCAAAATGACAGCAAAGTGGCAGTGCCGGTGGAGAGTCGACAACAGGCAATGCCGCAATACGCGGGCAATAACTGTAACAATGCACCGCCTGTGCTCGAAGCCTACGACTTAACATCAGTTACGGAGACACCTCCACCCTCCGCAGCAAATTCAACTGTGGCTACCAATAGCAGCACCACCAACTCCACCACAACCGCCACCAATTGTGCCGCATTTCCGATCTTGGGCCGGAAAGCGCGTATTGGAAAGACGATGGCGCGGGAGATGGTTTACGCAGGCGCCGCTGCAAACGTGACCGCGCAGGCGCAAAGCAGTTTACAAACGCATTCGACACCAATGATACATGTGCGCACGTTGCCGCAGCAACCGCATGCAATTGTGCAACCACAACCGCAACTGCAACAACCACCACCGCAAACCCAGCCGCATCAACAAACGCAAACACAATTTGTGAACCTTCAACCGGACCAGCTGTTGACAGCTATAACACCAAGTCCTTCACCACAAGTGCCAGCCACATTAAGCGAGTCCTTTCCAGCCGCCGAGACTGCGCAGACGCCTTTTATATTGAAGACAGAAATCAAGGCAGAAAAGATTAAGCTGGAAGACGATGAGCCGTTGTTAAACGCTGTGTTGCAAATGCAACAACAACAAGAGTCTAATCACAATCATGACAAAGACAATGAGAAAGCTGAATTTAAGCTTATCAAGGCTGAGCCACTGACATTGACCTGTGAAGATGTATCGACCGAAGTGTCTGATGTTACGGACACGCCGACATTGAAACCGTTAGGTATGTTGTGACTTATAATATTCCAGTTCTAACTAAATTAACTTTTTTCTTTCTCTGCCTCTGTAGGTCGCATGCGTCTTTTACCTAGCTGGCAGCAGCCACCAGTAATTCAGTGTGACATTGACCTCTCCACGACCTCAGATGATGATGTGCTCGATCTTTGCCACAGTCCGGCATTATCTTCTTCGGGTAGCTGCCAAAAGTCACGCCTCAAGATACTTAACCTTCCCAAGGCACAACTGCAGTGTAAGAAATCTTCACCCAACGGATACAAAAGTCTCATTAAGCAAGCCGAGCCACGCACATATTTGTGCCTGAGCGGACGAAAACTGGATAAACGTGGGCGTTACAGTAAACTTCAGTTACGGCAATCCAAAGTAGGTGGCGTCAATGCGACAATACGCCGGCGTCAGCTGGTGCTGACTGATAAGCAAAAGAAGCAACTGAAGCTGCGCAAGAAAAAGTTACAAGCGCTGGAACGCCGCAAGCAGGAGATCTTAGAAAAGCGCCGCGCGGCTGCCAAACAGGAACGGTTGCAGCGCAGGAAGCAGCAAAAGAAGTCAATCGCCCTCAATGACATAAAACAAGAAGATATAGAGCCATGCGCGGATGAGATCGTCGATTTGGTAGAAGAACCCGAGCAGACGGAAAGCGAATTCAGTGAAACCACGCAAACAGATGTGCCAACAATGCGCATGCTGCTGACCGAGAGCAGTAGCAATAGCAACAGCAGCAGCAGCCTGAGTACGCTACGGATCACGCCGAAACCTTCACCAAAGCGCGGCAAGACACAGCGTAAAACTTGTATACCGTTGCACTTAATCGAAACCATCGACTCGGTGGCACGCGGATATTTCTCAGAACCCGAAACGTCACGTTGCAATGGCACTCTAAATCAGTGCACCAACTGCGATGCTGCTGACGTTACTGAGCCTGCCTCGGATAAGGCAGCATCTGAACGTAAACAAAAGAAAGACAAAAAGGCGAGCGCGGAGAAGCGCTCCAAATCGGAGACGAAGAAACCTATTAAAACTGCATCAGCAACACCGCACACAGCTGTGCCTGAGGCTATTGATGTAAACTACACACTTAYGACGGCGACAGCGCGTGCCGCACAAACTACCTCAATAACCGAACCTGCGTTGGATTCGCGCAATGTAGAGCCTAACATAGCCTTGAATTTGACACAGGTCACAGAAGAGGCGTACGCCGAACCAACGGCAACGTCGCTTGAAGAGATCGTTAGCAGCAACAACAGCACAAATAAAATGTCGAGCAAGTCAAAGCGTACGCCGGCTAAACGGAAACCTGCAAAAGCAAAGAAGTCGAAAAAGTCAAAGTCAAATAAGAAGAAACTTAAACAGCCAGACTGCGACTACAACACATATGCTTTGGAAACGTCTGAGGAGGTGCCGCTGCAGACCACAGAGCAACTGGCATTGGAGACCAACAACAACATATATGACAAATGCAACGCGGAAGGCAGCGCAGCGCAGGAGGTCGAAGATAGACCAGCACAAATGGAAGCTGAAGAGCTGGATGAGACGCCGACGCTACCAGAAGTCGTGCAAGAACAGCAGTATGCGCAGCCACTCGATAAACATTCCAATGCACAAGTGTTCCTGCCGCCCGTACCGCCAATGCCGCGCATTGTTTGCCAGCCGCATCACGGTACTAAACGCACGCGTTCGCGCTCGAAATTCGGCAGCCGCAAGCGACAGAAGGTGAAACATTCCACGGTCTCCTTCGAATTAGACGACCGCCTACCGCCAGCCACGCGCGGCGATGTCGTGCCGAAATGGAATAACGGTTGGACGTGGGAGGGTGAGCCATTCCAGGGCGCGGTATTTTTGAATGTAAGTGTTGTGTACGCTAGTGACAGGGCAAAAATTTATATTTAATTTTGGTTTCGTTTGCAGAGCGACGACCCGCTAGTCATACGCACCTGTTATCCCGCCATGCGTCACTCAGAGGGCGACATAATACGCACACGCGACTGTGTGCTGCTCAAAGCGAATGAGGATAATGATTTGCCATATGTGGCAAAGGTGGCGCACCTCTGGGAGAATCCCGAAGATGGTGCGTACATTTTTAGGTTATGACTCATTAAACGTTACTTGATATTGCGTGTGTCTGAATTGCTTTGTAGGTGAAATGATGATGTCTTTGCTGTGGTACTACCGACCCGAACACACCGAGCAGGGACGCCAGCCTAACGATAGTCCCGACGAGGTGTACGCCTCCAGACACCGCGATCACAACTCTGTTGCCTGCATTGAAGATAAGTGCTACGTGCTCACTTTCAGCGAATATTGTAGGTGGGTTGCAATAAAATGAAAAGCAATAGATTTAAAAGTTAAAAACGGACTTTAAAATCTTCGAAAATGTTTGCAAAGCGTTTTCGTAATTTCAAAAATCGTTACGATTTGAATTCGACACGATACTTCGACGTATAGGATTAGTTTTTCGGGATTCAAAATTTCCGATCCATACTATTTTAATTTAGAAAAAATCGCTTGCTCTCTCAAACTTCTAATTGTTCCGAGTTTAGACCAATTTTTTTAATGGAATGTAGACATCAATGATCTCAGCATACTTCAAAACCCGAAATGCCTTCAAACACCTTTAATACTATCAACTTTGTTGTCATTTTACAGATACCGCCGTCGTCTACGCGCTGCTGAGGAGGACATCGAAGAGGAGGTCTCCATAGTGCCCAAACGCGCCAGTTGTTATAGCATACGCACCGTGCCTGAGAATACAAATCCCGAACTGGTTATGTTTTGTCGGCGCGCGTACGAGTTTCGCACGAGACGGCTGCTAAAGATGCCCAACAAACAGGATTACATTGTCGTCAACGGCTAAGCCGGCAGCACGCCCAACAGAAAATACTGGGGAAAAATAGTTTTGCTTAAAGTAGCAAATGCTGGAGGCAGCGGCGCAACCACTACGCTTGTATAAGGTACTTTTGTTGAACTGTTGAGTACAACAACAATTTGCTGCTGAATTGTTGGTAGTTGGAAAACATTTCGGCAAGGCATATGTAGGGTGCCGCAAGAGCGTCAATCAAGTATGCTGTTCAAATTAGTAATGGAAAGTCATTAGCGTCTGTAACGGTATCTATTTGTTTGCATTATTTATTTTTAAGTGAAATATTTAGGTGACTTACTTTACACTTTCCTACAATTCGCTTAACTTAAGCTTAACTTGTTGTATGCGGCTTTTCGCCAATGTGTTTCCATTTATTAGCGTTTATTAATTATAATATTCGCTAGTTACATATACATACATTTAAATATTTATACTTTGCATAGGTGTTTATTTTTCTCTTATTAACGGTTATTCTCAACACGCCGCACACATAAGCCACGCGTGTTTTCGACGTTTAAAATCATCTATTATTGTAAGCGCAAATGTATTGAAAACAAATGCATACACACCAAAAAAACAAAAACAAATACTAATAAGTTAACTGTTTAGCTGATGTATGGAAATTTAACCAAAAACAAACTATTTAGACACACCCATATACTACATTAGGGCCCGCCAAAAAACATACACAGTGGACCTAGTTAACTGCTGTTATATAAATGGAAATAACAAATAACGAAACAAGGGACCAGACGGACTACAAGCAAAATCTAAAACTTTGAGCGCAAAACTAGAAATAGAGAAATAGTCAGTTAAGTTTAAGCAGTAATAGTACTAAAGTATTTCGTAAACAGAACAAGCCAACAATCAACTTGCAGAGGAAAGCTTGTATAATTTTTTATAAAAATATTTGCAATATATAATTTTTTAAATTTACTTTTCAACAAATATTTCGGAACTTTTCGAAACTTTCAGCATTCTTTTTCGGGATTTTTTGGAATTAATTAAAAAATTTAAAAATTTTG
>NW_017535008.1:535768-537899 GCF_001853355.1 Bactrocera latifrons | reverse complement strand
TTTAATTAACAACAATCAACATTTTCCAAATTTCAACCTATTAAAATCATATTTTTTTCTATTTACTTTTTTAATATAGAACTGTTTAGTTTGCTTCTTTCCACTTTGGAAAAAGTTTAACATAAAAAAATAATTATTTAAAAAACTGTTTTAAACATTTATTGAAAAAATTATTTGTGTGTTAATTTGAAAATGTGAAATTCTAAATGAAAATATATTAAAAAAAAACAATAATATTTTTGTAATTTCCAAATTTAAAAAAAATGTAAATTTTTATTTTTGTTTTTAAATTTAAATGTATTAAAATCTAATTTTTTGTGCATTTTCTAATTACTTTTTCAATATACATAGTTTTTTTTCTTATCTTTTTTCCAACAAGAGTAAATTTTTCAAAAATTGTGAAATATTGAAATCACATTTTTTTGCATTTTCTAATTACATTTTCAATATAATTGTTTTTTACTTTCGTTTCTTTGATAGTTATTCTTTTATTCCGCAATTTTTTCCAAAAAAATAAATTTAAAAACTGCGCAATAATTCACTTTTAAATTTTAATTTTTTATAATATTACAAAAAAAGGCAAAAAAGGTTGAAATATTTTCTTTACTTTTTTTTCGCGATGTTTTTGTTGTATATTTTATTTTTCTAACAATTTACAATAATTTAAAATTATAACCTTTATTTTCGCATAAAAATATTTTTTGAAAATAAAAAATAAAGAAATAAAAATATGGCGAAATAAAAAAGTAAAGCAATTATTTCACTTCTTTTCGTTAAATCTTCAAAAAAAAAAAAAAATTTTTTTACTTTTTGAATCACTGTAACTTTTGTAGCTTCTCTTATGAAATATGCATATGTATATAGAGACATATGCAGCTTTTCTTTTCAAAACAACTCTTTGCAAACAATAAATTTGAGAATCAAAATTTTAAATGCAGCAAAATTTAAAACAATATAAAAAACCGTAGATAAGCACAAAGTATAACAGTAGACAAGAAAATAATAAAGAACGGACTCAAAAAAAAACATATTTTTACAACAAAAACCCAAAAAATCATCATAACGAAGCGCAAGTGTGCGAGACCCAGCAGGTCTAAAATTTTGTGCTGGCGATGTTTTCATACACTTTATGTTTAATTTTACTTCTAAGTTTGTCAAGCAACACAATATTATAGCTTAAGACAGCAACAACAACATGAGAAATGTAATTTTATTACCACACACTTATTTGTAATTATAAGTAATTAATTATTTTTAAAATTAAGTGACAAAATACATTTGTATGCATTAAACGCGGCTGTTCATATGTATTATATAAGTATGTATTATATAATAGTTTTTTAATGCAGTTAATTATGTTAAATTATGTATAATTTTAATGGAAATTCTCATTTCCAACACTCTCACACGCTCTCAGCCGAAGTGTAGTGGCGACTCAAGTGCTAAATATCAAATATTTCCACACTTCTGCGCTATTTAAACATAAATAATAACAAGTGACGCATACATACATACAACATATACTCGTTTATGCTATTATATACACTGTTCTTTGTTTATGTAAGTTAAATTTTGAATTTAAAATAATTGAAATCGCTTTAGGTTAGCTTAGTCGTTGAATACTTACACTTGATTTGTTTATACTTTTTGTTTATGGAAATGAAATTTCACCAAACATATAATTTATTGTACATTATTAGTTTATATATACATATGTATGTACGCCGTTTCAAGCAAAGCAACGCCAAAAAAAAAAAAATTGAAAAAATTATGATTTTCACAATTAAAATTATGCATAAAATATGCAGAATAATCCTTATTAATCTCGCAAGCACTTGGCAACGCTATTTCGCTATTCAAGTTTATAAGAATTTATAAAAAAAATAAATCATATGTAATTAATACTATTTTGTAAATATTTGTATGCATAAAAGTTATAAATTTTACCTTCAACTAACAAATTTTTAACATATTTACTAAACAAAATACACACACACACACACACAATAATTGTACACAAACATAAAAACATTTAAATAAATGTGCGCTATGAAAACAAAATAGTAGAAAAAAAATTTTTTTGTTGGTTTTTTTATTCATAAGGTATTTTTACTTATATTTTTATGATTTT
>NW_017535008.1:499334-535249 GCF_001853355.1 Bactrocera latifrons | reverse complement strand
TTCATTTTTTAATTTTAAATTAGTATATTTATTAATTTTTTCAGATTTCTTTAATAATGCTTAAAAACACGTGAAAAACCTGCATTGCATTTAATTTGACAAAATTCTAAAGTTTTTATATATAACGCATGACATGGAGTCCGGCTTAAGGGCGCGGCTGAAATTTTTGTGGCACACGGTGCGACCAGCTCAATGCACCAGGCGCGCAGAACTGTACAGAAGGTGGCCGGCATTTTTCGGGCGGCATTTCTGTTGCATACTTTTAGGCACCGGATGACCGACGTGCGCGCCATCTAGCGGATGCACATAAACACGTGCATGTGTGTGCCGTTGCATGCTTTTAGGCGTCAAATTAAAATTTGAAGCGCATGCACATGTAAACGAAATAAAACGAATTTTTAGTTGAATTAAGTTATTTTATTATACTTCTGATTATAATTCACAGTTTATTGCAGTTGAATATATTAAATATATGTATGTATGTAATAGTAAGGATGTCCGACTGTTGTTTGGCTGTAAAGAATAAAATAATTTGTTAATTTTTATAATCGGTTAACACGAAAATTTAAAAATAGAAATATTGACATGGTTGTATTATTAGGGTGTGATTGAAATATTAACATTTTTTAAAATTATTTTGGTAATGTTTTTTTAATAGTCAGTTAATTTCTGCCGTTTGTTTGCTACTACACACGCACAAAATTTTAGACTTGCTGACAGAGGAAAATGCTAGTACTAGAAGATATTATCAAACATTATTTAAGCAACTGGCATGCTCGTAAATATATAAGTACGGCAAACCTATATACACGCATATATACATATATAAAGTATAGACTCGAACATATAATGCAATACCTAACCAATCATCAAAGCAACAGAAATCATACATATACGTGTACTTATTATGGTGTAGATGAGAGATAAATATGTAACAGCAAAGTTTAAATGAAATAATAAAAACTATATTAATGGACGCATGTAGTAGAATATGTGTATAGGATTATTGTCCTGATAACATAAAAATTAAACAATTAAATGCAAAGAATAGTGCATATGAAAAATGAATGTAAGCATGTAATAAATAATATTAGAAAATTAATATAAACAAAAACAACAAATTCTGCAAGTGACATTTGAGGAGACAGCTGATTGCTCGGCTGCACATGATTAGCTAGTTTTAAGCTTGTTTTAGGGATTCCAAAGTAAACAAGGTATACAGACTTAAAAGTCTAAATAAAACAAAACAACTAAATTATAGAAATAAATAAAATCATGTAGCAAACTGTGTGGCAACTAGAAAATCCATTTACTTAGCAGTAATATGAGTAAAAAATGGAAAACTAAAACATAAACAAACAAAAAAATTAATTTAGCGCTATACATTAGCAACCAACACATAAACAAAAACCAAGCACAGGCGAGTAAGACATTTCTATAGTAAAATTAGTCAAATACACACACGCTTTACAAAACGTAATGAAATATCAGGCAGAAGTATTTACATATGTATAAGTGACTTAGCGATGTATGTAAATTTATTAAAGTTGACGAGTAAAATTAAACAAAAGCAAAAGGGGAACACATGTGCAAAAATAAAAAATAATAATAATAAAACAAAAAGCAGACGCCACTGTCTGCCAATATTGTTGCTGGCAGCACCAAGTACACTGCATTTATGCACATAGTTGGCAACGCGTATGCGACAGCAGTAACGGAAGTCAAAGCGCCGTTTGTTGTGGAAATTTTTTCAGCAGTCAAATGATTTTACCAAAAAAAGTTAATAATATTAAAAAGCGACAACAAACCGACAAAAGACAACAGCACCGGAATATCAATTAGTAAAATAATAATAAACAAAATTAAATTATGAAAACACATGCATACGTACATGATGCATACATAAATACATATATGAAACACATACTATATTTCTACGTATTGCAAAAAAGAAAAAACTACATATGTACATACATATGTTGATACACAAACAATAAGAAATTAGTAAATTCAGTAAATAAATAAAAGAAAAACGTTGAAGAAAAATTGTAAGATGAATCTCCTCAGTCAATGAGTTATTTAGTAATTTAAATGTGTTATCAGCTGACCCTTCCAAGCAACTTTTTCTAATAATCCGACGCCTAATAGGAAAGTAACGCAACTAAACCGAAAGATGAAAAGACATTTTTCACAATAAAAGCTACATACACACACACATACAACAACTGACATGGCCTTCCCTGCTTCCTACTTACTTTCCATTCATGCTAATAATAAATGTTAGTGGCAAAAACAAAAAATTAACACAAATGCCATATGTTATAGCGTACATTATTGAAGCAATTATTAATTGTCAAGTTTAAATTAAATAAGTATATGAAATTGTTTAAATTTAAATTCGAACTCTATATACGAGCTGCAAGATGAAAGCAGATAAAAAACATATTGCATTGCATGCAGGTACAATAATTATACATACATACACATAAACATTGTATGTAGTAGTATGTGTTGGCATTGCACGTGAATGTGGCAGTAATAACTCTAATACATACATATATGTATTTATGTCAGTTGCAAACCGTAAATAAGTTATACAACTGAACACTTGATTAACTGTTATTTTTAAAAACTATTTGAAGAAATTGCATTTAAGTTTCTTGTGAAAATAATAAGAATTCCTTAACAACCGACAATTCGTATGAGAAATTAAAGTCTATTAAAGTAAAGGATTACTTCAAATAAAAAGAGAGACGCCAGATTAATTAATAAATGTTCGATTGTTTACGTAAAAAGAATACAAGGATACAAGCATACAGTGGAACAAGGCATTGAATAATTAATGAAAGAGGTCGAAGTTATGAGTCACTGTGCAAAATATGAAATCAATAAAGATATCAATATATACACATTATTTATTGGTTAAATAAGCGTTTTTGTATGGTACCAACGGCATTGTAGTCTGGGGAAACACATTTAGGGGGTGGTACGTAGGAGAGACGTAACATTGAAAAGCGTTAACTGTCATTTTGCAATGTCAGGAAACACATTTAGGGGGTGGTACGTAGGAGAGACGTAACATTGAAAAGCGTTAACTGTCATTTTGCAATGTCAGCGCAGAATGGTTTAACCATTTTTCTCTCAGTGTAACTAAGTTTTTTTTTTTAACTTTTGTCCCGTATTTACTATAAATTTACAGCTTTTTTGCATGTGTGGTTACTTACGTAAAAACAAATTCACTTATCTGGGAACTTAAATTATATTACCAAAAACAAAAGTGTTAAGTAAAAGGTTACTAGTCAACGTCTACACCCTCCTTTATGTTCAACGAAACAACGAAATGGTAAAGAAACAAAATAGTAAACAAAACTGAATAAAGAAAGTAAAAAAAGATTTTCTATTACTTGCAATGTTGGAAGATGCTTTCAATGATAAATTAATTAAATTAAACGAAATACCTTGTTCCTTATGAATCATTTGCACAGAACGTCAAGACCTCTTCTAGCCGCTTTACGTTATCAGCCATTTTTGTCACAGCGGCTGTTAATCCTTGTATCACAGTTATGAATTGTTCCTCTCGCTGGTCACGTCTTTTCATGCTCTCCAAGAGGGTTTCGTACATATCACTCAGTGCTGCTGATTTTCGTTTTTTAGGAGCATTTGTCGTACTTCCGGGTACTTGTAGTTCAGGCGACGATGCGGACTGTGTGGCAGCTGTGTGTTTGTTTTCCAAACTTGACAAAACTTTTAAGTTGGACGAAAACTTTGAGCTATTTGAATGTGGCGGTGGTGGACCGAGCTGTATAATTTTTCTTTGAACATTATCGGTTCTTGTAGGCGTATTGTTTTCAGTTGATGTGCGCGGAATAATAAATATTTTTGCCTTTTCCGTTTCTTTGGTCACTGTTTGACGGGGAATAACAAATATTTCAGAACGCGAAGTGCCCTAAGTACAAGAAGAAAATATTTTTTTATAATTAAATTAAATAAAAAAATATATATATGTTATAAATATACCGGGAAGCCCAATGTTGAAATATCTTCCACTGTGTTAGACTGATTCGCCTCGTACCTTGGGTTACTGTCCTCCGAAAGTACAATATTATGTTTGATATCTAATGTTTCCTCAAAAGTGTGTGTGACCTAAAGAACATTTTTGTTTTTTAATAACTGTTTCCGTCACAAATATGTTTGTTATTTGAGGAATGCATACCTCAGCCTGAGAGTCATCTAGACGACTATTGTCATCATCAGAGCTATCAATTTCTTTTTTGATTTTGACCAATTCCGTTTTCAGTACGCCCTTTAAAGATGGAGGAGAAATGTTTTATCAAAGGCGTAAACATTTTTAAGTTTTAGCTCACTTTAATATTGTCTGCTTTGTTCACCATGTTTTCTGCACCAACGTCCTCAGCAACAGCGTCATTGTTTGTGGAATTAATAACTATGTATCCATTTTCAAAGAGAAGAAAATATGTCTAAGCTTTGAAAAAGTTCCCTCAACAATGGGTGTTCAAATGGTATTACTATACAAACAAGTGTACCTAAATTCACTTCCTCATTTAGTGAGCGCTGTCCGAAGTTCCATAAAGCGAATTCATCAAATTGTGGAACCCCGCTACTTTTGCCACGGCGTGCCCGACACCTTAGTTGACTGCGCCAAGTGCTCATAGACTGAAAGAGCGCTATTTATAGATTTAGGTTTATTACACATGTATATAACCAATTACTAACCTCTTTCCATTTATCAGCTGAACGACAAGCGCCATCCATTGAATTCAAATTTCTCGCCAATCCTTCCCATAAGTGACTTACAGCGCCGAACTTCGATGTTAGTATTTTTGGGTGTTTCCTTGCAAAGTTTACAAAGAATAATAGTTGTTCCATAGAGGCTCGGTTTTTCCTATAACTTTGTATATATTTTTTTTCTTATTGATTTGTTAATTTAATCCAAACATTTTCAAATTATTTGCTTACCTGTCTATGGCGCTTAAACATTCCTGCGACTTTCTCCTTTCAACGCTTGCTCTCGATAAATTCAGCGAGGGCACTGCGTCTGATTGTAATCGTGCTCTTTTTGGGTTTGCCGATGTGAAATCGTTTGCACAGAAGTGTTTGGAGCACAATCTTGAACTTTGTGTTAGCTTGACGCCAATCGCTACTTCCCATTTACCTCTCATATATTCATCGCGTGGAGGCGAGAACATTGAAACGGTATTATTCCAGCTACTTTTACACACTGAACATGAATTACCAGGCATCACAACTATTTTTCTTTATAATAATTTAGAATGAAAAAATCCTAAAGTACGCGAATTTTAGAAGTCGTCAAATATGCGTACAAAACGAACTGTCAATTGTCAATCACAGCTTTGTCACGTTTGTTGTTGGAATTTTACTATAGCATCGCTGCCGAAAGTTTTCATATGATGCACCCTGTTGTAGCAGCTGTTGCTTATCAATTGCTTGCAATTGTCTTGTTGACGTATTTCTCCTGCTTTATTATCAGTTAAATTGTGACATGCTCATTCGTAAGCAGACTTTTCGAGTTACCAAGAAAAAAATATTGAGAGCGTCTTAAATTTTCAAAGAAAATTATAATTTTATGGAAAACTGGGAAATCGTTAATCGAAATCGTTTTATATCGTCCTCAGCAATAATTTTTTTAAAGAATTACTGCTTAGTCCATATACCTTTACTACGGCAGTTTTTCGGTTTTGTCAATGTCATATAATCTGGTCACCTTGCTAGTGAGTAATCTATGACAACATCAACTACTAGACCTTCTTACTAACATTGGAAAGTGAAAATCGCGAATATTGTGGAAATTTTATATAAAACATCTTAAATTGTGTGATTAGAGCGCGCTGAAATGACGGACGCGTTTTCCTATCAACGCACCGTACAGAGTTTGGCTCGCGTATTGGCGCGTATAGAGCCAACACCGTGGGACAAGGTAAAAATTGATTTTCACGGTCAACTCATATCACAAAATCGACTTTTCACCTTTGACTCATATTTTTAATTGTGTGCAGGTGCAATCTCTTTTCCGCTATTGTCCACAAGAAAATGCCGCTGGAGTTTTTTGTCTCGATGCTAAAGCGCAAGATGCGGTCATTGCTTTGGGTATTTATTTCCTAGAAAGTGGGTGTCAGCATGAGCAGCACATTGTGCCATATTTACTACGACTGGCGAAGTGCTTGCCAAAAGCAGTTTGGGTAGACGATGCAAAGTGGAGCAAAATCGATCGTAAGTGTTTTTGTAAGTGAATATTTGTTCCAGATTCTTTAGTTTGAAATGCTTTATTTTGTCAATAGGTATACCATCGGCAGAAAAGTTCAGTTTTTGTTTGAATACTTTACTTTCTGACATCGCATCGAAATCCCCCGATCTACGCGAAGAGATCATACTAAACCAAGTGGAGACACTTAGCGCTCTGGCAAATATTATCAAATCTAGTAAGGATAGCAGCTCTGCGCCACCACCCATAATACTATGCAAAGCAACTGTACCATTACTATTCGGTTTGGCACGTTCTATGGGACGATATGCAAGCCAAGATCCGTCTTTATTGTGTCGCATATTTCCACGTGAAGAAATGCCGGTGGTTAAACAGAACATGCGTGATGGTGGTAGTTTCAGCTCCAGCGAACGCATTGCTTGCTTCTCACAATTTCGCCCAATCATACCACGTTCCATGTCCGGTAGCTTGAGTCAAGACTCCAACGAGCTGCGCATGCGTCAATTGCAAATGATTAATGGAATCAAGCAACGACCACATTTGCAAACTTATTTCTCTGTACCATACGATCCGCGCACACATTTCTTCACCAAGACTGGTTCCAGTTTTAATCAATTCCCCAATATGCGCGCCTGTGAGACGCCAACTAAAACTAAGAAGTCACTCACAGTGCCACCATTTCCGATACAACATCTACAGACCATCTTCGCAGTAGCTAAGAAATTACTCACCAAAGAGACTCTGGAGCATTTGGATGAGCAGGCGAGCGATATATTCGCTCTGCATCAAATAAAGGGCTATTGCTATAAAAGCTTTTCGGAGACGCTGAATTTGGTATTAGTGACGCTGCTACGTGAACTTTTACAACACCAAATCGATTTACCAACACCGTTTACGAAGGACGTGCAGGAATTTGTGAAGCGTCTTTTTTTAAATGGACAAACGGAGCTGGCAAATAAGCAGCAAGATCAAGAGAAGGAGAAGCGCGAAGAGAACGGCATACCGGTGGTGAATAAATACAAGGTGAACGTAATGGCAAATGCCGCCTGCGTGGATCTGCTGGTCTGGGCTATACGCGATGAAACTGGTAGGTGATTGCTGGTTAAAGTGGAAAACAATTTTCTTTTCACTTGCATTTTAAAACAGAAACACACTTATACATATACAGTTGTAAATTAGATTAGCATAATTACATACCGGGTACTGAATTTACGTTTTTTTTTATTTAATGTGAATTATTCTTTTCAGTTGATGAGGAGTACAATGTACCTTCATTGCAGTTGGGTTTAAAAATTTTATTGAAGAAAGGTTGTTAATTTTTTAAAGCTTTTGTTTTGTTACGAACCCATTTTTTACACGGTTCGGCGCATGCTCAAATGTTATTTCTCGAGAAAAATAAGAAGAAATCCATCAACTACTAATTTAATTATACATATTTTAATAAACTTTCATTTTCATGTCATACTTGTAGTAAACAGGAGTTGGACATATTATGCCACATTTTTTACCTTTCCTCTCCAATATATTTTTATGTTTTGAATGCAGTTTATATCGTTATTTTCGCCTATTTTTGCGTTTTACTTTTTCTTTTACAATTTTACGTCACAATCCAATTTAAATTGACATTCGATTCCTCCTTTTTAGAGGCCGACAAGCTGTGCGGTCGACTGTCACAGAAGCTCAACTCTGTGCTGAGTCATAAGATTGTCTTAGACCACATGCCATTACTGATGGTGTGTCTCGAGGGTCTTGGCAAGTTAGCGCAAAAATTCCCCAACATTGCCGGCACATCCATATCGTATTTGCGCGACTTCCTTGTCGACCCAAGTCCAATATTGGCCAAACTGCATGCCTATTCACAGCAAACGCTGGCGCTGCAGAAGAAGGAGAAGGAAAAGTTGGCGCCTTTCAAGATCGTGGTGCAGAATAGCGAATCGCGCTCGACTGTGGATATTTATGGTGAAAATCAGAAACATGCTGGCATGCGCTCAGGTCAGGCAGCCTTCGAGGCATTGCGCGATGCGGCAATTGAAAATTTGAGTATTGCATTACGTTCTGCGCACACGTTGGATCAGTACTGTGTGCCGGCTTTGGTGGCCAACCTCTCGAATCGGCTATTCACTGCAGAGAAACACGAATCGTAAGTACTGTTATATGTAAGATTGTCAAGGACTTCAATATTTTGAATATTGAAATCGCCTTCAACAAATAAATATTACTTTTCCCTACCCACACATTCCTTTCTATTTTCGCGTTTTTAGTGAATCTACTTTGGTAAGCCTCAATATTATTGTGATGCTCGGACACGTTGCCGTTACGCTCAAGGACACTTCGAAAACCACGCAGAATATCTTGCAATTCTTCATTCAACGCTTCTGTAAAGTACCATCCGAGCAGAATGCGCTAATCGTCGATCAATTGGGCTGCATGATTATCTCTCAGTGTGAACCCCATGTTTTTGAAGAGATTATGAAAATGTTTTCGCGCATCACAGTGCAGTCGGCATCGTTGGCCTACACGTCGGATCAGGAACATCGCAAACAATTCAATAACGTGTCGGATGCAGTGGTCAATGCTTTGGGTAATATTGCTGCCAATATACAGGGTGACTCGGAGATGCTCGAATTATTGGGCAAACTGCTCGAACTCTTTGTGCAGATCGGTCTGGAGGGCGAGCGCTCCTATGACAACAATACACCAGGTGCGCAGAAGGCCAGCTCCAGTGCCGGCAATTTAGGTATGCTAATACCAGTAATTGCGGTGCTGGTGCGTCGCCTACCGCCGATTAAGAATCCACGTTTGCGTTTGCATAAGCTATTCAAGGATTTCTGGGTGTATTGTGTGGTCATGGGCTTTACAAATGCTCGCCTCTGGCCAGCCGATTGGTATCAAGGAGTGCAACAGATTGCAGCCAAATCGCCCTTACTCATCTCGCAGACGACACACAAATCCGACATGCGCGAATTGAACTATACGTCGGCGATTAAAAGCGATTCGGTGAGTTTGAATGAATTACGTAGCCAGATACTCCTGCTGCTGGAGCATCCAACGGCCGATGTGACTGCTTCGATAAACAAGTTAACCTTCGCGCAATGCACCTATCTTTTGAGTGTGTATTGGTTGGAGACTTTGCGAGTGGAAAATTCAGAAGAACCCAGTTTGGAACCGATTTTGAGCTATCTGTGCGATAATGCGCTGCAAAAGGATAAATCTGGAATCTGGCAATGCGTGAAGTGGTACGTTGCCAATCAAACTATAGTGCCCAACCGGAGAGCTTCCATTAATTTTTCTTTTCCTTTATAGTGTTGCCGATCAAGTCTTTGAGAAATTCCGCAATGTGCTTTTCTCACATGACGAGATCCGCGAAAAGGTATTAGAATCACAGGCAATGCTATTGCTCGTCTACTTCAATCACATCCACAAGCAAATCCAGTTGGTTGCCGATCAGTATCTTTCACAGTTGGTCGATAAGTTTCCACATTTGCTATGGAATCGACGCGTGCTCTGGTGCATGTTGGATATTCTACAATTACTTGCATTCTCGCTTACACTCGACCCGAACGAAGAGACACCCACGCTGCGCGTCGTATCTACGCCTTACACCTTGCAGCTTATGGACTCATTGCCTGCGCGCGAAAGCCGCCTGAAGGACTTTGCCGATCGCTGTCAAGGTATCGTTAATGAAGCCATGAAATGGGCACCGCGTTCCACACGCTCGCACCTGCAAGAGTACCCCAATCAGATACCCACACAGGTACTGGCGCACCACAGTGGTCTCGCTTTGGCCTTCGATTCGGTAGTCAGCAGCAATACGTTGTATCCGAACGCCTTGCCGTCGATTAGTAAGCGTCCAAACTGCGTGAATAGCAATACGCCGCGCTTCGTGTCCGTGTTGTGTCTGCGCAGCAAATACGCTGGTGAAATTTCTGGCATGTTGTCAGTGCTAAGTGAGGACGAAAAGGCGGGCTTAGCTGACCGCTTAGTGAAGGATGTATGGGACGCGTGTGCGGAGAAGAGTGACGCGAGTCACCGTGGCGCCTTGTGGCGAGCCACCGCCTACTTGATTATCTGCTCCGATGTGAACCGAAAGTTGTTGCATGCAGTGGGTGAGTCGAGGTTCAAGCACAAATTGCAGTAATTATAGATATCTTTTAAGTACTTTTCTCCAATAAACTCTTTTTTCTTTTAATTTCGCTCGCTTGCTTCCAGCCACCTCACAAGTTGAATTATTCACCGAATATGCCGTAGAAACGGCTGTGGAGTGCTGGCAGTGGGTGTTGACGGCACGCCAAGATCTGGAGCTCTGCTTTATCCAAGAGATGGTTAGCGCCTGGCAAACGACTTTCGAAAAGAAGTTGGGCCTCTTCTCGGACGAGGTAGAGACCACCATACCGTTAGCTGCCTACGACGGCTGTAAGCTGGTCTCTAAGCCCATTCAAATAGCGCCACATCTCATTTGGTTGCAGTTGCTCTCCGAAATGGTGGACACCGCCAAGTATTGTAATCGCGACAAGGTGGAAATGTTTTGTCTGCTGCTGCATCGTTGTCTGCCTATTTCGAAAAATTCGAAACAGAATCGCCAAGTATCAACTGTCGGTTGTCGTTTTAAGCTTCTGCAATGCGGTCTCTCGCTGCTGCAAGGTAATACAATACCGCGTTCGCTGGCTCGCAACATATTACGTGAGCGCATATATAGCAATGCTTTGGACTATTTCTGTGGTCCGCCCACATGTCCCAACCAGGGTAAGGAACAATTGTTGGATGACATTCTGATACTGTTGAAATTCTGGCAGACGATGCGCAGTGAGAAGAAACATTTAGTCACCTCGGAGGTTGGTGAATACGATATAACAGCGGTGGCGTCGACGCAAATGCTCTCCGTGAAACAAAATGTGGAGACGGCATCGCTAATTAGCGCTGGTGATGTTGCGCGTTCGATGTCGACGGGTGGCACTGGCGGCTGGTACAACACAATACCGCACTCCACATCTACGCTATCGAAACGATCGAATCGCTCGAAACGACTACCGTATCAAAAGGACTCGTACGACAAGGATTATATGAAGAAGCGTAATTTGATTTTGGAATTACTGGCAGTCGAACTGGAATTCCTCATAACATGGTACAATCCGATTAGTCTCCCTGACTTGGCCATACCAGGTAAGTGCCTCGCTCGTTGCCAGAATTATGCTTGGAATATGCTATTTAAATATATTCTCCGTAATTTCCTTCGCAGGTGAAGAGCAGGTAAACGAATGGCGTGCCCGTCCCTCTAAACCCAACTTGTGGCGCGATTACGCACGCCTTGCTTGGACCTACAACCCAGCTTTGGCCGTTTTTCTGCCGTTGCGCATCAAAAGCGCCGATTCAATTGAGGAGGAAGTCTCGCGTTTGGTGTGCGCCGATCCCATCGCAGTTAGCCATATTCCAGAGGCACTCAAGTATTTGTGCAATACGAAAAATCTGCTACACGAAAGTCCAGATCTGGTTTATATACTTTCCTGGGCTCCCGTTAATCCAATACAAGCACTTTCCTACTTTTCACGTCAATACCCATCACATCCGCTCACCGCACAGTACGCCGTCAAGACGCTCAGCTCCTACCAAGCTGAATCGGTATTGCCGTATATTCCACAGTTGGTGCAGGCATTGCGGCACGACACCATGGGTTATGTGGCAGAGTTCATTAAGAACATTTCGAAGCGTTCTCAAATTGTGGCGCATCAACTCATATGGAACATGCAAACCAATATGTTTATGGATGAGGACCAACAGCATAGGGATCCAAATTTGTTTGACTGTTTGGAGGCGTTGTCACAGAATATAATTTCTTCTTTCTCTGGCGCTGCCAAACGTTTCTACGAGCGTGAATTCGATTTCTTCGGCAAGATCACAGCGGTTTCAGGAGAAATACGTTCCTTCCCGAAGGGTATTGAACGTAAAAATGCCTGCTTGGCGGCTCTGAAACGCATACAAGTACAACCAGGCTGCTATTTACCATCGAATCCGGAAGCAATGGTGTTGGACATTGACTATAACAGCGGCACGCCCATGCAGAGCGCAGCAAAAGCGCCATACCTGGCTCGTTTCCGTGTCTATCGTTGTGGTATAACGGAGTTGGAGACACGCGCCATGGAGGTGTCGAACAATCCGGCAAGTATTTTAGTTTTTTTTTTTTTTTGAGTGTGGTAAAATAACTCAATTTGTGTGCTTACAGAACTCACAGGAAGACGCCAAGATGACGCTGGGCGTTGAGTCGTGGCAAGCGGCGATTTTTAAAGTGGGCGACGATGTGCGTCAAGACATTTTAGCGCTACAGGTTATAACAATTTTCAAAAATATATTCCAACAAGTCGGTTTAGAGCCATTTCTCTTTCCATATCGCGTTGTGGCGACAGCGCCCGGTGTAAGTATTGTTTGTACTTAAAACATAAAATGAATATATTGAGGTAATTTTCAGTGCGGTGTCATTGAATGTGTGCCAAATGCTAAATCACGCGATCAACTAGGACGCCAAACCGACTCCGGGCTCTACGAGTATTTCCTACATCAATACGGTGATGAGAGCTCCAAAGAGTTTCAAGCAGCGCGTGCCAACTTTGTCAAATCCATGGCTGCATACTCACTAATCGGTTACTTGCTACAGATCAAAGATCGGCATAACGGCAATATTATGATTGACAAGGATGGCCATGTCATACACATCGGTGCGTTATTCATAAGCACACACTTTAAATATAATATACTTTTAATCTCGTCTTATCACTAATAGATTTCGGATTCATGTTTGAGTCCTCGCCCGGTGGAAATATTGGTTTCGAACCCGACATGAAACTCACCGACGAAATGGTTATGATTATGGGTGGCAAGATGGAAGCGCCTGCCTTCAAATGGTTCTGTGAGTTGTGCGTGCAAGCCTTCCTCGCTGTGCGGCCCTATCAAGATGCGATTGTTTCGCTGGTCTCGCTAATGCTGGACACTGGTTTGCCCTGCTTCCGCGGGCAGACTATAAATTTGTTGAAGCAGCGTTTTGTAGCAACCAAGAACAATAAGGAGGCTGCGGCGCATATGTTGGCGGTTATACGGAATTCATATCAGAACTTCCGCACACGTACTTACGATATGATACAGTATTATCAAAACCAGATACCATATTAAACGACGGTGGAATGGTGTGGCGGTAGAAAGTGTATGTAGGCGTGTTAGTTTAAAAATGTATGGAAAGTAAGGGTGATGTGCTCTCTACACTGTTATTCGCTTATTTGCACCTCTAAAATTGTTGAAGATTTTTTTTGCACTTATTTGTTATTTCTAGATTTTAAGTGTACGACTATTAAAATGATGCTAATATTTTAGTGATTTTTGTTTGACCAAAAATATTTTATCAAGCATGAGATATGCAATATGCATATTATATTCTTGTTTCACACCAATATTAATGTCATTATATGTATTAAAAATAAATAATTGTGGTGTTACTGCTTAGCAACATGTTCAAAAATTATAAAATTACATATTATAAATTAACCACTAATAAATGTAGTAAAAATTAAAATTTAACTCAATAAATGATTGTTTTTCTCTAAACAAGAACTTGATTTGGATCGATCAGTTAGTATAGTATTGGTGTTAGTTTAGCGACCAAAAACCACACGTGAAATTTTTTCTAGTCAATAAAAAAAACACATACACAAAAATCGCGTTTATACACACTAATCGCTCACTACTGTACGCAACAAAATATAATAGTACATATATAAAAAGAATGGGAAAAAAGTGCTGATTACGTACTTGTAATGTGTGTAATGCTCCACAACTTGTTACGAATAGTTTATTTACCATATTTCAATTCAGACTATTTATGTCGACGTTTCTTGTTTACCAAATAATGCGTTGTGGCTCTTTGAAATTTTCCCATCTGATTTCTAGGGTGAAAAATACATAGAATGTGAGCGCATTGAGCACCACATAGCAGCCCAGCTCCAGCCACTCTGCCCAACGGCTTTTAATAAGCGGCTGTGTGTGCAGGCGATAGAGTACGAATGGAATGAGAAAGTACCTCAGCTCGAGCAAGCGCTGAAAGCATAACACCAAAAATACAGATATCCAAAACATCAATTTGAAGCTTGTTCGCATATGCCGTAGGCCGGAATGTAACAGTGCCATGGCAAATACATAAACGGGTACCATGGCGTACTTGAACCATTCATAACGTCCATAGAAACGATTCCATATGTAAAATATGTAATGACGATTGTCTGCCAGCAAGTATGGATGTATGAGTGTATTCCATTTAACGGCTAGTATGCCAATGCCAAGCAGGAAGAGCACGATCAATTTGTCACGCGATAGACAATGTAATGTCGGACGCAATTCGTGTAGCGTATTGGAGACGCCGAAAAACAAAGCAAAAATGCTGAAATAAAATAACTGCGGAAAAAACGTAAAACATTTTAAAGCTATAAGCTCTTCAGAAATATTCATATATTGCATACCTGCGGTACATGTATGGTCGCTTCATGTGCGCGCTTATCGCCAATAACAATGGAACCATTTAGAAACACGAAAAACACAAAAGGCAGTATTATGATTAGGTAGTAGCAGCCTTTACGTAGAATTTGCCAGATGCTGCGTCCCAGTAGCCGATATGAAGTGAGTATGTCCAGGAGCGTCTAAGGCGTAGCGCACCAATTAAAAACCAAGTTTACTATTTTAGTCAGGTAAACCTACCTTGGGATTCAGTAACTCCACATGCTGTCTTTTAATGCCTTTGGAACGCGCATAATTTCCTGTAAGTACATCTAGTGCTGTTATACCGAAGCACATACCGACCCAAACCACATTAGTTTGCCGCATCAAGACACTAGCAGCAGCTGCAAAATAATTCAATATTAAAGTATATGAACAAATTCGCAAAAGTATTTAAAAGCTACCAAAGACAGCAGCTTGTAGATGTGACTCCTTGTGCCAGTAGTAGTAGAATAGCAGTATTGTCGTCAGCGATAACGTATCAGTATAGTAAAGATGACTAAAGAAATAGAGAGGTGGTAGTGCACCTACAGTGAAAGCATCTAAGGCTGCAAGCTGCCCATGTGCACCACCCAGCAACCGGCGTCTAATTTTATATAGCAGTAACACATTTAGCGCAGCCGCTACTAGCGATATGCAACGTAAACCCAATGCTGAGCAAGCTCCGAATGGTATGAGTATCAGCGACGCCAGATATAGGCCTGGGAAAGTGGTAATTTTAGGATCCCACTATAAATTAAAAATGGTTAGTGGTTACAACATTTAATCATTTAACTCTTTCATACGCACCACATCGAAGCGTTTGTTGCAGAAGTGCAGACCTTGTCGCAAATGGAATTCCTCATCTATCACCGTGGGTGCAGTGGCATAGACACGCAGGAATAAAGGCAGAGAATATGCTAAAAATAGTATGGGCAATAAAACCGGCCAGAAGTACTTTTGCATTTCGCCTGCTATAATAACTCCAAGTAACAGATATTGATTGTAAACTAGTGTTGGTGGAAAAGAAAATTCACTGACAAGCAGATAGTTTTGTTTACGAATGTACTTATAAAGCAGAAAGCATAAAACCGTTCTAATGCTTTGCCAACTCTACAATTGGAAGTGTGTTGGAAATGTAAAGTTGGCTTATCAAATTGGTATAGAAAAAACTTTTAGTAAATTGAATTTATAAATATGTTCACTATCCGACATTTTTAATAAATGTATATATATGCAAATATATTTACATTCGAACTTGTTTTAATACACTTACGTAGGTCTACTTAATCTTTAGTGTATTTCACAAAACACTAAGTATGATAGCCGTTCTTGAGTAAACACTTAAATTTTATATGAATTAGTCTATAAGAAAAGTTGGCAGCTCGTCGAGTCGAGTCAGCTAGTTGGCAACGCGCTTAAATTGATTGTCAAGTTGGCAGTACTGCACCGCCATATTGATGAAAAAAGGAGTCGTCGTTTCTTGATTTCTCGGCGTGTGGCGCTGGAATTTTCTGCATTAAATATATAAATTCGCTGCATATCGTTCAATAATTGCCTAAGTTATATTAAATCGGTGAATTTGCGTTAATCGATGTGATCTAAAAGTAATTTCGTGTACTCTAAAAAACGTTTGGAATACGACGAGTGTTGGATCGTCATCGTCGTCGTAAGCGAAGGGGAGAGAACCGTAATTGGTAGTTGAAAAAATTGACAAGTATAAAAGAAAGAGTGAGGGGGAAAAAGTTTTTTTTTTTTACTTTTTCAATGCGAGTTTTTCGTTTTCGAAAGTGTATTTTGCTTCTTTAAACCCTCGAAATTTTTTCACAAAGTGCATTCGAATTTTTAACGCAAGGTGTGGTTTTTTAATGTCATAAAATCTGAAATTTTATAGAAATCTAAATATATTATATAAAAAGAATATATATAAGTGAATTATATAGTGTGCGGATTATAAGACAAGAGCAAACGGCTGGAGAAAAGTGTAATAGAAAAGGAAATTGTGCGAACATCAAAAACGAACAAGAATAAAATAAAAAACGTAAAAGAAGAAAATCAAAGGAAAGGCAAGGAATCAAGTGCTGTGACTGCCGAATACCTGTGCGAGCGTGTGTGAACAGCGTTAGCGCGATTCGGGCAAATAGCCAGCCAACTAACCATAGTCGTCGGCGCAACAAAAGCAGTGGTTCTGTGGTTCCGTGAGTGCATTATGAAATTTCGGTGGCATTTAGTGTCAACGCATATGCTTTTAGTATGTTTCATACTAACTTTTAAGAAGAGTTAAAAATCTGTGCAATGGCTAATCAAACGGTCTTGGATGTGACAATGTGTATTTGCTTGATTTTAACTTATGTTTTCTCAAATTGTATGTGATTAATTAGCAATAGTTGAAAGAAAATTCCCTCACTGTGTGAAAATAGTCACGGCGCAGGAATAGTTGCAGGCGGGTTTAGGTAGGTAAAGATTGAGACAGCCTGAGTCTGTCACTAATACAGCTTCACTGGAAAAGCACTAAAGTCATGTAGAAAAATGTTTGACTATCCTTGAAATTGAGTCCTACACCAGGAAGAGGGAGTAAATGAGAAACGCAAGAGCAAGCGAGCATGAACACGCGCATACGCAACGTAACAACTCTGCAGTCGCTTTTGGCACGCTGCTGCTGTCATCTAGAAGCGAGACAACAGAGGTTTTATTTTCGTGTTGAGAACGTGCAAAATACAAGATTCGTTTGAAATACGTGCGTTAAAACGAGTCAAATGCTTAGTATGAGTAGTTTTGCCTAAAGGGTCGCTGCTACCAACCGCTACTCCAATTGGGATTATGAGTTTCCTATTAAAATTAAACTGGCGAACGTTCAAAAGGCAGTGTGGGATAATGCTCTCAGTGATTGTATGTGTAAAATAAGGCTAGTGTTAATTTTACGTAAAGATGTGCTAATTATTTAACCAATTTTTTAAAATGTTAGAAAATTTGCTAGAAAATTGCAATTTCCTTATGACCATTTCGGTTTTATTCGGAAAAATTGTGCATTGTGCAGCAATGGTATATACAGAATTTTTCTAGACTACAAATCGGCTATTAGTGTGCTCTCATCTGTTTATTCCACTACTGCTGTCTTCAGTTGTTGCTTTCTCCCCTCATTTTGGCTAAAAAAAAAAAAGTGCGTTCGATATCGCTACACTGCTAATGTAAAATATATACAAATATAGTATTGCGTCGTATATTTGCAAGACACGGATTGTCAGTACGTTTGCGTGTTTAGAAAATTTGAATATTAAAATTAAAATTTGTGCCGAATTTATTTGCATCTTATAATTGCTTCTTATGGAAGTTTTGCTGTATATATTTTTTAACAGCTTCGTTGCACCTTGCATTCCCAGTTTATTTGCTCATCATTGCTATCGTCAAGTGCGTTTCTAGTCCCCTTTGCTGCATTACCGCATTTCTTTGTTCTTTTATTGAAGACTACTATACATTCTCATTTCCGCTATTTTATTCTTTCTATCGTTACTGCATTAAATGCGTTTAAGTGAAAGCGTATAAATGAGACGAAACGATAGAACTTCAAGCAAATGTCAGTTCCTCTTCGTGTTGCTTTGCGCATTTGTTTCTTGTGACATTTCGATACCTACTCATTAATTTTTCCGTATATCTCAAATTATTATATTGTCATGCTTTCAAATACACTTTTTGATTTCAGCTAAATAGTAAAGGTATTTTTATTCACTCGTTTCGTTTTTAATAAGGGCTAAATGTTGCAACAATATAAATTATGGGGAACCACATCTAATACCTATTTGACTCCCATAGGCTTGTTCAATGAAATTTGTCGTTTAGAAGTATCCATATAATTTTAAATTATTATACTATTCAGTATTTCACATGATTTAGGCTGCTTGATATTAATTTTTTTTTATAATTCCTAAACATATATACATACATACCTATGTTTTACTTTGCGATGTTTAGCAATAACGGTTGCTGGTGTATATAAATTAATAGTTTTAGTATAATTTGCACTAAAACTTTAATGACAGTTCAGTTCAATGAACTGTAAAGATTTTTGCTTTGTGTTTTATTTAACTACTTTTCTTCGTTAAGGTAAAACATATTTATCTATGCTATAAGTCCTATTTGACTTGATCATAGCATAGAAACATTTTAATTATGAAAAGAATAGGTGCCGCCGAAGTTAACGATAATTTTTCTTTTTTAATGTATATATAATGGCATACTATAAATACAAATATATCATATTTGGGAATATAAGTGCAGATACCACATTTTAAATTGCCGGGAATCGATGAGTGTAAATAATTTAATTAGAGGCATTCGTTTTTAACGACAATAATGAATATTCACAAAAAGGATGTAGTGATAAGAGCAATGGTACCAACATTTTTTTTCTAAAGTTTTTGAATTAAAAAATATTAAAATTCCTGTCAAGTTCCAGTTCAGTGGACCAAGAACGACAGTATAGTTTAAGTGCAAAAACGTTCGTTAAAAATTTTAAAAGAACAGGAGTAATCATAAAGTAAGTGACCTCATTTTAGTGTGAAACACATTTTTCTATACCATATATCAAAGCGGTGCTGATTTAATAACGGAAAAAAATAATTTCTATGTATAAGGATAAGGACCAACAGCTGACTTTTGTTCTTAATTTGATTTACAATTTAAACCAAATCAAATGAAATAAGTGGACACATGCTATATGATCATATTAATCTGCTAGTGCAAGCAAGTTAATTTATGTTTATTTATATCTTCAATGCAGAAAAATTAAAAAGTAAGAGAACACCTGTTTTAATGTCGCAAGTCCGTGGTGCAACTCATTGTTTATACACTGCTACTAATACTTTTAGCATTTTTTTCTATGCCAATATTCACTTGACAACAAGTGCTCAGACGACGTTGGATTGTGAAAAGATTGCAAGAAAGAAAATATACTAACACAAACATTAAGGTATTTTAATTTCATTGTGGTGAAAAGCGTTGGTTCCTTTGACCATTCAAAGTACGGGAGTGCTGTAAATCGATGGCATATGCATTGCAAATTACACTTGACATACATGTGTACACATACGTATATAAAAAATAAGCAAAATCTGCAATATAATTATAACAAGAAAAAATTATTTGATATCATTGTGTGATAGTTTCTAAAGGATAATATATTACTCTTTGTTATAAATTATTTATATATTTGTTTTATATTTAAATTTATCGCCTTATGAGCTGTTTGTTGCATTTATTTTGAACACAAATGTGTTTACGCTTTTGGTAGCACGTCTTTCATATGTACGTTTGTATTTTTGCTATCGCTATAATGCTCTCTTTCACTTATCTCTTCAACACTTGTCGCAATGTCAAGCCACACAACGAGGCAGCATTTTTTTATTCACTATTACGTCTTGAAAACATTTTGTTTTTGCTTTCATTATATATCATAATTTTTTTTTATTGTACTAAAAAAGAGAATTAGTCACACTGACCTATGTATGATTTGTTGTATCGTTTTGATGACGACTTTGTCTTTTGTTTTCCCCATTTTAAAAGCATACGATTTATCATATATACTTTTTGAAGATATTTTACGAAAATAACATTATGCGATTGAAATATAAAAAATAATAGCTTTGGAAGAGGCCCATCCGTAGCGTGAAACTTATTCAAATATTGCTATTTTTAGCCCTACTAAAATTTCGAATAACTCTGATAGCTATTTGTTTGGTCCGATCGTTTTCTTCTGTCCATGAAATAATATGTTGTATTATTAATTTTCATAATTATATTATAGCATTTTATATACTGTCAAGAATAGCATGATCACCTGTTAAAAAGGAAATCCATTTTAATATATTACTGTTGTTTTAATATTATTTACGGGCATATTTAAATTGACATTTTTTAATTCTTCTAATAGGTGTAATTAAGTCGAAATTACTAAAAAAATGGTCGTTAAATTTTTACCGTATCTTCTTACATAACCTCTACTCCAAAACATAGTTCTTCAACTCAAACTTCTTTTTTATTTAACTGTGTAACGTCATTTTTATGCCACATTAAGTTTACCACTTACATTGAGCACTGACTACGTATTGCCTATTTTTAGGCGACTATACGCTATGGACCACTGTCTGCGCCTTAATTTACCGCACCACATTCCAACACTCACGCACGTATGCATGCGTATTTTAATTTTGGAATACTAGCATAAATTAAATTCTGTATCGCCATGCCTGAAAGCATTTGCTATTTCCTAAATGTGTGTGTGGGTGTGCAATCGATGTGAATAATCGATTCACACGTTCAGTTTCATATGCAGTAGTCAGCGCTTTGTTGAGTTTCAAAAGTAAAAACAAAAAATTGCTTTATAAACGCTTTAGTATGCGTGCCTATTCACTATTTAATGAATGAGTGTGTGTGTGTGAATAATGGGTTATTTCGCCTAAAAGACTGCTATCGGAAAATTCTACACTACGCTTCCCTTTTGAGCAACGGCGCCTTATTGCTGCCCCTGCTACTGACATTTTTGGTAGCTGTCAAACATTCTTTGGATTCATAATACGAGAAAGCCCAAAGCGTTGTTTCGACTTGCTCTCACGACATGATTACGCTGAGCGCGTAAACGAGAGCCTGAGAGTGCATATGCCGCCTCTGAGGGTGTCCACCTAGAAATCTTTTTCGTATGCAATAATTTTAGGAGCAGTAGAACCTCGGCTGTGACGAGGACTTATCGCGAGTACTTGAGTACTTGTATATGTAGTGTGGAAGCTACTTTCGAACGGCGCCAACCGCAATGCCCAACAGCCACCAGCAAGTGATCCATCAGTGCTGTAGCGAGTAGCAGCAGTTGTTGTGGTTGCTGTCATCATTGGCTCATTTCTCGTAATACGCGCTCGTCGCTTGAGCCGTCGTCGTCCCCATCGTCGCTGTGCGGTTTATAGTCGAATTGCAATAATATTTGCCATTTCGTTGAGCACGAACTAACTCATTTTTGACTGTAGACGAAACGCAACGAAGAATTATGGAAACGCTCTGCCTGCAACTGCCTACGGAGCGCGAAGCTCAACGCGTTCATTTTGCTCGTTGTTAACGAGTAGGAGCGCTGAAAGAAAAATCGAAAATTTACTTAAACGGCGAAAAGTTGCGAATCAGCAAAAAATGAGTTTGTAATGAAAATTGATCTTTAATCCAATGCACACAAATGCTAAATTTTATTTAAAGTGAAAATTTCATAATGTAGAGGTTAGCAAATGACAAAAAAAAATTGATAAAATAACAAAGTAAAAGAGTTTTTGCAAATTCCAATGCACCAGTGCAGTGGTCAGCACTGTGGTGGCATAAAAGGCGATAAAAAAACCTTTGATTTGTGCTGAAGGAATGTGTAAAACGTCTAAATATGTTTCGTTTTTAAATTTGTGATAGAATATATATACATTTGCAGGTGTCGATAATAAATGTGACATTACGTGCGCCTGTGTGTATGTGTGCGAAAAGTTGCTAAGTGGTGACAAATTTTCGAAAAGTTGCTCATACGCCCCGTGCGACCAATTTCATGCTGAAAGTTTGTTATAAACGGGGGAAGTGTGCTCAATATGCAATGGAAGTGTGGAAAAGCTGTGACGAATGTTTTTGAAGCGTTACAATTTTTCGAAAGTGTGAAATATTGAGGTTTTGTGAAAAATGTACAGTATAACGCAACCTTTGAGGCAACTATTAGACTTAAGTTAAGCATCATTAGCATTGTAAAGATGAACAATTTCAGGGAATCTGCATCAAGCTTTTCAAATTGTACAACATTGCTTCGTTTATTGTTATTTCCCTGCATTCAAACATAATTGCTGTGAATTTCCTTAACGTTCAGAGTTTTGACTACAATTTTGTAGTCAACTATCGTTGAGCTGCAAGAAATCCCCTCCCATGTTTTACTTACTCAAATAAATTGAGCAACCTTTCGCTCTAACCTCACTTTAACATGGCGTTCTCATTTTCCAAATTCGTTGGTTTTCTGCTTTTGCGCACTGATTTCCCGTTCGTATAAATTTTGTATATTTGTCTTGTTGTTGTATTGTTTACTTTTACGCTCTTAAGAAATTTATGCTACCGCATTTAGAAATTCCTTCGGTTTTAGCGTTGCTTTGGCAACTCTTTACGCTGCACTCAGCTACAATTTCTCTTGTACTCTCTCTATCGCGTGCTCATATTGGTGGCATACCTGAGGCAAGCTCAAGTGACGTAGAATTTTAACGAAATTTACGATGTGTGTAGGTTTTTTGGTGAAATAATATTAAAAATTCAATTAAAGTGTGATTAAAATAATAATATTTATATCATATGCATTTATGTTATAATTATTATATATTTTTTTTAATTTCTGTTATAATTATTAAATTTTTTTTTTTAAATTTGTTATAATTATTATAATTTTTTTTTTTTTAATTTTTGTTTTAATTTTATCCTTAAGTATTGTTAGTGTATTTTGTATTTAATTTTTTTTCACTGGCGGACATTTCCATTTTTAGATATGGAAAGATTGTTCCATAAAATGTCAAATGCACCATCTGCATTTTTGAATGCTTTTTATTTTTTTGTAGATGAAAAACGCCGAAAGTCGCTATTTTGGTAATTGTGTCATTGTCACCAGCAGGCGATGGGCCAGGCAGTCGTTATATATAAATATATGTATTTGTGTATATGAGTGTGTGTTTGTGCGGCGAATGTTTTAATGTATCGCCTGATTACTACAACATGGAAATGGCAGGCGACAACAACAATGACAGCCAACGAATACTACTAGCCCACTTTTTGGCTGAGCTGTGCCTTCAAGTTACTGCACATTATTGTATGTGTGTCTGTGTGTGATGTTCATAGTTACGGCATTACGTCGTTTGAACTCGTCGTCTGTCGTGCACTCTGTTTTAATATCGACTATATATTCGTGCTTATATATACATACATATAGGATAGATTGATATTTTTGTGTACATAAGTATACAGATACATACATACATACATATGTATGTACATACATATATAGCTGTGCTACTTCCGACGCAAAATTTGGTCGCTTCCTCGCCTATTCTTATCCCTGTCTCTTATACACATCTAGATGTGTATAAGAGACAGGATACATACATACATACATATGTATGTACATACATATATAGCTGTGCTACTTCCGACGCAAAATTTGGTCGCTTCCTCGCCTATTCTTATCCTTTGTGCTCTCTGCTAGCACATTGTCGCACACATACATGCCACTCAATAAGCAAAGCACAAGTGACGTTATTTCAAAGCACTTTTAAATTCCATTAACTGACTGGTGGCCTGACCGGCAGTCTAACCGACACCGCATGGTGACCTCACCCTCTTTCGCTTCTGTCAATTTTTCACTTGACTACTCGTCAGTTACTCCTCTGTGTCAGTACCACAAACAATTTACATTATTGTTCATTCATCATAATAATATTCGACGTGTTGGTCTCCATCATACACTTCCTGTGGGTTGATTAAAATTGCATTTAAAATACGGATTTCCCCATATTTACTAGTTATACATTAAGGCAAAATTTTACCCGTCGCCACCATGCCCAACACATTGCTGCAACGTGCTTATACGCAATGAAATTTTTAAATGCAATTTGCGTTGTGACATGACAGGCAGTTATTACAGCAAATTGCATTTCATTCCTGGTGACAGTGAGGGTTAAAGAAGGCACCTTTGAAAATATCTATCCTGCAGATTTCATTTAAAATATGCATACTACCATCCTTTAAGCCTAATAAGAGGAAATAGTTGGTTAAAAATATCGCCCTGATCCCTTGCCTAGTATTCAAATCAGTTTTTTTTTCAGTTTAATGGCTCAATTTGAGGCATCCTAGGCCGGATTAAAATCCGGATCTGTTCTGGTTACGTAAACCTAAATACATCTATAGTTCCTTCTCGGCTTTCAAAATGTCATACACTGCATGAAACCCGAAATATTTTATATTTTCTCACTTGAAATTGATTTCTCTCGTGGCCCAGAATTTTATCTATGTATGTAAATTTTTCAAACTGTATTTTTGGGCTATGCTGTGTTCTTGGCCCCATGTAGGCGAAATTTTTAAAGTTTATTTCTAATTTATTGCGCGCCCCTGAAAGTCGGCTAAAGACGCATTATCTTTGCGTAATCTGCCGAAAAGTAGGCTATATTTATGCTTTTCAGTTATTTAACTGTATAATACTGCGTAAATATGAATAACTATTACAATTCATTTTGAATTCATGTAAGCACCAGCATTTGAATGTACTGCTAATACGTGTTTTGCGGCATGTTTACCAATCGTGACCTACAGCTGGTTAGACAAACATTGTTATTGTTGCTTTGGTAGGTATTTTGCTGTATTAATGCCACTCGGACTGCAAGTGTACCATTTGTCTGCCTGACGCTTTGCTACCTTCATCGGAATTTGGGCCAGTAGTTATGCTGCACTTGAGCTGATTATGTATTAAAATATGTGCGTACATATATTTGTGAATAAGTACATTTGTACCCAAAAAATCTTCGTTTTTTTTTTGAGTTTTTATTTATGCGCTTCTTTTTCCGCGCAGAAAAAAATTCCAGTGGCGTTTAATCGATTTTGCTTTCTGCTCTGACTCTGACGGAGTCTTACTGGTTCAATAACTGTTGTGTGTAAGTGCATTAGAAATGCTGAAATCGGCACTCCGGAGCTATGTAGATACGTGCCTTATTATGCTGTCCGAAATTCGCACGTCATACTTGTAATTTGCATATTTATTGCTGTTATGTTGTTGCCTGGCGCATTGATTACTTGCCTTGACTTGACTTGACGGCCGTCTGCCCCACCAAATATCGAAAGTAGTAGTAGTACTAATACTACCAAATATCGAAAAAGCAAAARAAAAAAAAATCGCTGCTTTGCATTTTTAAACTTTCGATCAAAGCGTCGTTTTTGTGCTTGAAAATCTTGTAGGTGTGCAGAAATATGCACGCGCGTATGTGTGTCGCACTGATTTGCTACAAACTGTTGGCGTTTGTTGTTTTTGCTGATGACGCCAACGTAATTGGGTCAACAAGCAACGGTCATATAGTATTGGACCAAAGACAATAAGATGTCGACACACACATACGCACGCGCCACTTTACCGCCATTAAGGGCGGCACGCTTTGCACACACACACACACATATATATATCTGTGCGCTTTTTCTTTTGTCTTTCTATACCTGATTTATTTGATAGAAATTTCGTCATAGTTGCCATGTTGTGCACGCACATACATATGCAAGTTATTGTTGGCTGCAATTTATATGTGAACCTTCTATATTTTTGCTGTCGATTCATTGGCTTTCGCTTACCCTTTAGTCTTTGTGCTGCGGTTATCGTTGAATTTGAGTACTTTCTACTATGAAAGCATATTTTGCCTTAATTTATTAGTTGCACTTCTCATGTAATTAATTTTCCTAACAACCTTCTACCGCCCGAAAGTTTGCAGTAATATTTTGTGGTGTATTGAGTGTTGTAAGTTTTTTTAATATGCATAAGTTACAAATACGATAATGAAGTGGAACGTGTTGTGACGCCCAAATGTGTGCTACACGATTTGGTGGAAAACTGTCTTAATGTTTCCACCGCAACATCAGTGGGACCCCAAAATACAAAAAACAATGCACCTACACGTCAAAATGTTTTCCACGATTTTGAATAAGTGAACTAAAAATCAATAATAAATGTGAAGACTCCGCGTTTTGTGTGAATATATTTTAATTGAAATCTGTTTTAGAAAACACCAAGCCAATTAGTTAACAAAATCATAATTTGATTTATTTTTTCGTTCTTCCTCGCTCTTTCTGAACATTACAATAATGGCTATAAACACAATTATTTTAAGTTTTAATTACTCACATTTTATTCTGTTCTTTGCTATTTTCAGATTTTTTAAATTAAACTGTTTCCAAAGCTGTTGCTTGGCTGCTTAGGAAATCGAAGAACCACAACAAATACGCAGAATATGTGTATAAATAGTAGTTACTTCAAGCCAACATAAAAACTACACTGCAGCAACAAAAAATTAACTTTTTGGGACACAAATTTCCAAAATATAGTAAATTTAATGAACATTTTTGTGCAATTGAATCAAATTCAAACGGAGATAAATAATCACTCACCAACACAAAGGCACTAAAGCAAAGCAACAAAAACTAGAAAAAGCAAAAATCAAGCCATAGTGGAATTGGTATCAGCGCAACAGATGTTTTAGAGCAGCTTACGAACTGACTGATTGCGCAAGAGGAAAGACATTGCTAAACTGTCGGTGAAAGCAAATATCCAAAATAAAAAAAAGCGAAGAAATCCTCACTTTAACCGTGCAACAAAGCGAGCATAAGTGCTACCATACGCCGATTGGCCGATCGATGAGCAGTTGTCGCCTAAAAGTGTATATAGAGGTATGTCTTATGAGTTCTAATTTGCACGAATTTAATGTCAACTAAAATTGTATATTTTTCTTACATTTAGTTTATTGGATAACACGCCACGTTTGTCGGCTTCCACAATTCAGCTAAAAAATCAAACCAAGAAATCTTACAAAGTAGCGTTACTGCAGTGCAAACGCCGCAAAACGTTATCAAAGCAGAAGCTTAAAATATATATAAATTGAATTTCGACTCCATAAGTGTACCGCTGTAAAAGCGAAGAACTCCAAGCAAAATTAGTGCGCCCGTAGCAGTTGGTACAAAAAATACCGCCGCTGGTGCAACAGCGACCACTGCTGCCACTGCTGCTGCTGCTGCTGGCACTGTCGCCGTCAAAAGCGTCACTCTAGCTGCTGCCGCAGTAGGAGACACGGACGACGATATGAGTGGGCGTCCACGGACAACCTCATTCGCTGAGGGCAACAAGCAGGCACAACAAAATCTCGTGCTTGGCGGTGTTAAAACAAGTAGTAAGTACAATATATATCTACAAATGTTATATTTGGTGCAATAAGTCTTAATCGTTTTCCATATAGTCAGTTAGATTTTAGCTAGCAGTTTCTTGTTTTTATTTAATAGTAGTTTTGTGTTTGCCACGAAGTTTTGAACACCTTAACGGAAACTTCGGAGCCTCTCTAAAATATATGTCTAAATAAATTATCAGCTGGACGAACTAACTCGATTTAGCCTTGTACGTCCGCATATAAGCAAACTAGTACCTCAGTTTATGAAATGTCGCACTGAAATTTTGCACACGTCCTTGTTTCACCAATAAACTACTTATTTCTCGGAACCGCTGATATCGGACTACTATAGCATATGACTGTCATACAAACTGACCGATCAAAATCATGTACTTGTATGAAAAACTTTTTTATTTGACGAGATGTCTTTACCGTTCTTAGCATGAATTAATATTGTCCAGGCAACGGTACAATCTCAGAACAAATTTTTAAGATCGTACTACTATAGCATATATACAAACTGTCTGATTAAAATCAAGTTCTTCTATGGAAATTTTTACTTTGTGAAAGTTATTATTGCTTCGATGCAAATGAAGTAACTTCTTTCGTTTAAACTGGTTTCGTTTAAATGATGAAAAATGTTTTTGTATACAAAGTATAAATATTGTAGTTTGTCCTAATAAGAAGTTTAAACTTACTTTTAAAACAGTAAATTTGCGTTTTATATCAATTTGAATTTAAAGAAACAATAATTTAAATAATTTGAAAAAAAAAAAAAATTTATTTGTGTACCAACAAACAAGCGCACATGTAAAAATTAACGTAAAATGAAAAAAAAAAATACACTCAAAGGCGCAATTTCTTTTACAGTTCGATCGTTTGAGTGAGTTAGTGGAGTGCGAACAACCGATGAACACTCTGAATCTACTGAGAAAAGGTTTGAGCATTTGCTTATTAATAAGACCGTTACTTTATAACTGCACGAGTTTGTGAAGAGAAGCTGTTGACAATCTTTCCAAGACAGTCGGGTCTACGTAAACAGAACGAACCCGGATCTTAATCCGGCCAAGGACTGTCAACTCTGTACAAAGCCTCGGAAATTACTTCAGTAATGTTTTCTGATGCTACAACAACAACAAATGCCTACAGTCCATTTAAATTTTTATTATTTATTTATATTTTTACTTTTTATTATTTTTTGACTTTTTCCGCGTTTCCACGTTGGGCCTTACAAAGCTTTTTCAGCACTTGTTGCGCTATAAAGTGCGTATAAGGCACCAATTGCACTAATATACAAAAATCTTCTCATCCTCTTTCGTTTTCTGCTCTCTTTCTCTCGGCTGTAGATCGTTGTTGATCGCGCCGCAGAATGCTGTGTTGCAAACACATTACTTCGCTTTATACTTAAAAATGTTTTTCGCCTACTATTTCAAAATTTTCTTGCCCATAAAATTCGTTTTTATTTCTTTTATAAAATTTTATTTGTTTTCGTATCTTTTTTTGCGGCGAGCGTTGGCTACTTTCATCATCTATGCATGTTGATGACGGTATAACCCGGTGTGCTGTTTTTCATTGCCACTGGCACGTTGCTGGTGCTGCCTCCGGTTATACGCTCGTTATATGTACGAGTACATGTGTACGACAATGTTGCTGACTCGTTTAGAATGTTGCATTTTCACGCGACGTGTGCAATATGGTCTTTTGTATAATTGAAGTTTTTCTTAATTTCATTCCACGCTCAGCACTTTGGAATAATGTGCCTTGCCAGCGTTTGGTTTTTCTTCTATTTTTTGCTTTTGTAGAGTTTTTACTTCTACTACCACTTACAGTATTCTCCCTCATGTGTACAAATATTTTTTATACTCGATATTAGACGCGTTTGCAGTTAGTGTGTGGCGGTGGTAGCAATAATATTATCCAAATTGCATTCTTATAACTGCTTAGCAACTTCTGTGTTGTATTTGTTGCAATTTATTGCATTGGGCAACACCTCATATTGCCTTCGTCTAATGCCAACTGTTCCACTGCAGTTGTACTTACTGCACTCACATTGTTATTACAGCTGCCTTTGTTTTTTGATACGCCTCATTTTCTCGCTGTTTATCTTAAGTTTTTTGTTTTTATTTCAAGTTTTTAATACTTGCATGCTTTCCATGGTTTTCTATTATTGTAATTGTTTTCTTTGCTGTGGTTGGCGCACAATCGATAAAATTTTATAGTTTCGAAACACGGACTCGCGAACTCAGACATATTTACAAGCATGCATGTAGGCAACAGAGCAGCGCTACATATTTTACAATTGCAACTCTGTAAGATATGGTTTACACCCTGTGCGCCCAAAATTTTCTCAAATACTTAGAAATCGAAAGTTTATTTATTTGCATAATTTAGAATTATCAGTATTAAGTTTCTTTTAGGTTAAAAATTTCCAGAATTTTGTTAAATCGCTTATAAATCGATTTTTCAGAGCGAAAAAACTAACAGCAACACATTCTGAACTATTCTTGTGTTATTTTTGTTGTTGGATATTTACTGTTATAATGTCCGTTAGTTCCGGTTTTGATTCGTTGCAATAACTTAAGTTCAGCAACTAGTAATACAGAAACATAATTTTAGCAAAGTGCAAAATTCAATGTCGAGTTATTTAATTCGATCGAAATCGATTTTTTCCAATCCAGTGCGCTTGCTCTCAATTGATCGTAACTTCACACAGTGTATGTTACTTAGCAACATGTTGCTGGTCGCTTGGTAAATGTAGCTGGACGCGTTGCCAACGCCAGTCAGCTGAATAACACTGCTTTTGTATTGCGAAAAGTGCACAAATATTAAATTAACAAAAACATCAGGTGATTGCTTTAATAGCTGGTTGTTGTTATTGTTTGGAACAGAAAACCTTCCAAAAGTAATTTCAAGAAATGGCGCTGAGTTGACAGTTCTTGGTCGGATAAAAATCCGGGTCCGTTCCGGTTACTTAGACCTGACTGTCGTCGGTTGTTGTGTTTGCGGACAGAAAACCTTCCTAAAGTAATTTCAAGACATGGCGTTGAGTTGACAGTCCTTGGCCGGATAAAAATCCGGGTTCGTTCCGGTTACTTAGACCTGACTGCCGGGCGAACGGCTCTTTGACAGGTCGCTGATTGTGTTATTTGCATATAGTAAACCCTTATATAGTGTACTGCTGCAACGCTGTTCAAACTCAAGTTTAACCTGCCGTGTTTCATTGATTTTTCTATATTTTCCTACTGCTGTGTTGACTTTATGATTTTTCTTCTGTACTTCTTTGTTACTTTGTACTTTTTCGGTCTGTTTTTTGCTGTACCATAAGTTTTGGTAGTCAGCTCGCCACTGTCGCGCCGCGCCGCCCTTTTCTGCTAACACAATGCAGCTCACAGTTCATTTATATTTCTTAATTCGTTTACTTGCCGTTTTTTTGTTTTTTTTTGTTTTTTGCTGTTCTTCTTAACCTTTTTACGCCACAGTTCTGAATTGTTTGCTTACAGCTGCCTTTGCTTTTCACCACAATTTGCTTTTTATATATTTTTTGTGCTCTTTTAACATTACACTTGTGCGCTGACGCTGACGGCGCCGCGAAGGCTGCTTCTGTCGCCGCTGCGGCTGCCGCTCGGCAGTGCCGCGCGGCGTTGTATTCTACTGTAATTGCCAGCGCGTTCGTGCGCTTGTACCAATATACTTATGTACATATTTATGCCTGTGTATGTGTGCAAGTTTTGTATGAATTTTCGTGTTGTGCACTGCTTTTCAGTCCATTTCGGAATTTTCTTCAGTACACATTTTGCGACGAGCTGAGCAACGTGCCCGCGTCTATTTCTTGATTCACGTTCTTTTCCGCGTTCCACTGCCGGTTGCCGCGCGCTCGCAACGCCGTTGAAATTAAAACGCACGCGAGCACTTAACACACTACAGCTGAAAAACAGCTAAAAAAGCGGTTGAACTGTTGAAACAAAAGCGACACAGTGCAAAATCGAAAGAATTGAAAGACAAATAAGAAATTTAAAATAAATACAAAAACAAAAAAACTGCGTTGACGGCAATGCGTGCGACGTCGGCGCCGACGCCGTGCTTTCTATACGCCATTTAATTGTGCTTATGTGTTTGTGTGTGCGCGTATTGTTTGAAGCTTTACGCAAGTGCCGCAGTCGCAGCGCTCACTCGGTGTTACAGAGGAAGTAGTGTCGCTCTGGCTACTGGAGCTACGCTGCGTGCGCGAGTGTAGAAATCTCTATCGCTGTGCATATATGCGTGTGTGTGTGTGTGTGAGCGCTTCTGTCTCTTCAGACTTGACGTGATCGCGTTGCTCATTCTTTGGTTTTCTCCAAATTTTTCGTAATTTTTATTTCTAAATTGTGCTGTTTCGAAAGTGAAGTGCTGCTCTGTTCAAAATCTGCTACAAAATTACTCTTTTTACATAATTATACATAAATATTCTTGATCTCCATTGGTGTGTTTATGAAGCTTTGCGCTTCTTCTAAATGCAGCTCGTGAAATGTTGCTTAATCGTTGTGCATTACTCGAAGGTAATAAAAAAATGAAAAATCAAAAGTAAAAAACATAAAAAAGTCAAATAAAAGAGTAGACTAATCATTACCTTCACTATCTGTCGGCGCATTCGAATTATTTTATTCGCTTTGCTGCCAGCCGCTCAGCCAGTTGCGCGATTTTATTTCTTATATATAATTTTTATTTTACATTTATTATATCTCTACATATTTCTTCTTCTTCGGCACTAACATAATCGCCGTCGGCTTTGTGGTGTGTTCTACTTCTTCTTGTTTTGCTTTTTTTTTTTTTTAATTATTATTTGTATTTGTTATTTGCCATTATCGCCTTCGTCACTTTGTATTTGCTGTTGCCGCGCACTAATTTGGCCGATCGTTTGCTTAGACAACGTTCGACCTCGGCAAAGTGCGCTAAAGTGTCTTCCGTTCGTAGACGCTTCACAACGGTTACTCATATTGTAGTTGTGGTGGAGCAGGTGGACGGCGGAGCGCTGATAAAGAAGCGGTCTGGCAAAATTTACATTGGAAGTTGAAGTGGTATGGAGTAGGGTTACAGCGAGAGTTTAGACTTTGTTTAACGTGGTTTACTATTTATGAATTTTAATAGTATTATGAAAATTTTAATATAATTATGAAAAAATATAATATATTAAAAAAAAGTTTAAATTGGGTGGTAAAAACGCAAAAAGAAGTAAATTGCCTATTTAAAAAAATGATAAATATAAACATTTGTAAAAAAAAAATTAATTGCTGGGTATCAATGCAATAAATATAACAAATTAATTAAATAAAGGTGTGTAAAAAAAAAAACAAAATCGCCAATGACATAAAAAAAATTCGAAATAAAAAAGAAAAAATGCAAGAAAAGTATAAAAATTAAATATTAAAAATTATAATAAATAAAAATAATTAATTAAATAAAGAAATGTAACAAAAAAAGAATTGCGATTGATATAAAAAAATGTTTTTAAACGGAAAACTTTCCAAAGTCGTAGATGAGTAAAATCTCGTCAAGGTCGTCCAAATCAGTTGTTGTTGATGATTTAGGCATTCAGAGGGACAAAAGTGCTTCGACAATTGTTTCAAACGCAAAGCGCTGTGAGGATATAACAAACTTGTTGAAATTCTAATGTCACTTTCGAATTAGGTTAATCTATAATTTTTATGCTTTGAATTGAAGGTTGTATACAGCATTTAGAATGATCCCATTTAAGTCAAATATGCAAGGGTTTGTTTGTTAAATTGTTGCTATTTTGAAGGACCATAAGTTGGATGCATAAGATGTTCCCAACCAAGTTTCCAGAGCTTCTGGCGTTTTGCTATTGATGTGTGTGGGATGGCGTTGTCTTGTTTAACTCAGTTAACCAAAGCTGGTCCCATTGTTGACAACTTAGGTTCGAGGTAAGACCCAAAAACCGCTAGCAGAGCTGCGATACTGTCATTTAGGTCGCTGACTGTGCAGTTTCAAGAAAAGGCATCCATATTCCATCAGGTTGGGCACGAGCGGGTGGTTCCGCTGTATTCGCGCATTCGGGCGCTGAGTATATGGGTTTTGCGCGAGCTCAGCAAGCGTTGATCAGCAACCGCGTGTGTTGGGGCCGTTGAACTGCTAGCTCTTAGCAAAGTTCATATCGACGCAATAAAATGAGGTCTAATTGGACACTGTTCCATTGACACTCAAGCGGCGAGCCTAAAAATTTTTGAAGAACCCAATTGCAATGAGAAAGATTGGGTGGAAACATCCAAACGCTTTCTCCTTCACTGTCCAACTTTCGCCAGGTTGCAGCATCTCAGTTATTATACTTTCTACCAACCCGTCGAATTGACTGTAATTGATATTATCCACCAATAAAATTGGTGGCGCAGGCTCTGGGCCTTTTCTTTAATGTACGACGTATTTTAATCCAAAAATTGGAGTTCTGGGAATCACAGCTGAAAGCGTCTCTAGCAATCCAAGTGGGATTATTCGTGGCTTCACGATAAATCAGCACATTTACGTAACCTAACCTAAGAGTTTGGTTGTAAGGGAGTAGCGATAGTAGTCAATCCTAGCTTGGTCACCCTTTGGTTTCGCTTCGTCGGCACGTATTTTCCCCTAGCAGCCGTACGTGCATATCCGCATTCTGTACTCATCGCCTAACTACCGGCCCTCACTCTCCACCCATCACATGACTGCGCCAGCTGGAGGTAAAACAGCTGATTCATATGTTTTTGATGTCACACCGCAAATCGGTGGAATTTATTATAAAATTTAGTCCAAGTTAATGCAAACCTCTGTGGTTTTTGTATTTTGTATTGGCGTAATTTTTCAAAATCACAAATAATGCCATGAAGTATCTGCCTTTTTTGTTGTGCTTTAGCAGGAGCGTTTTGTGTGCGTGATAAGGTGCAGAAATCAATAAAGAATTTCAACTATGCTTAATCATTTGTCGCAATTAATTATTTCTTTTTTCCTCAACGTATACACGTGCGCCATTTAAAATGTCCAAACGCACACAGGCATGCATATTATGTGTGTAGAAATGGTTATTTTTGAAAAAACATTGACGAAATTAAAATATATGCTGTCAACACCTTTTGCTTGCCGCTAAAAATGTGCGATCCAGCCGCGTCACTTCTAGATTTTCATTTACATTCTTCTTCGCACACGAAGCAGCACCGAAAACTGCAAAAACGAAAAAAAAAAATGGCAAAAAATCTCAACAAAAAAAAAAAATAATAATATTTAAAAAATAAATAACGTGAAGCACATGTTCATCTTGTGTGCGCTCGTTGGCCTTTCGTTACTACACAAGCTCATCAATATATGTTTAACGTTTGTCACCTAAAATGACGCAAATGGCGCTTTGCATGTGAAAAATTAAGCGAGAAAGCAAGTCGCTGCCGCCAGCCATTCAGTTTAAACAGCCTGTGGGGGCAGCGGCAGCATCGCGATTTTTCGGTGCCGCAGCCGCAACGCACAAATCAAGACCACACCGCCAGCGCAGTGGTCATGCAATTCTGAGCGAAAACTGCCTTTTGTCTACCTATTACTTACCGCCTGCCACCTGCTCAACCATGCCCAAGCACAGGCGTATGTGATGTGTAGTTCGGCTGTGCAACTGTTGTGGCAGCAGTTGCTTGCCGCAGTCGTGTACCGTGTTATTGACCCAGATACCTGAATACCCAGAAAAATTTAAATTTCTGTTGCGGCGAGTGTTGCTCGGTAGCCGCAAAGCGCCAGTACTGCGCGACCCTGCCTTGCCCAGCCCGGCCGTCGGTGGTTTGTGCACTTGTACTCGAGTGAAATTTGAAGAAAATGAAAATCGAGAATAATTATGCATAAGCAAATTTTCACTGTTTCTCGTTTGCACATTTTCGCGTTCACACTAGAAGTGGCATCGCAGCACCGTAGCACCTGTGTTTTCTTAATACTATATGTTTTCTATATTTTTCGTGTACGCGTTTTCTTTGCCTGCGGTTGCTCATATAATTTCATTTTCTCTTATTGAAATTGGTAAAATTCCACAGAATATGTACCAGTCTTCATATTTATGTATGCATGTATGTGTGTACACGTTGCCATTTGGCGCAAATTGAAAATACATTCATGCGGTTAGGCTGATTTTTGTGTAAAAGAATACTTTGATTTCGAATTTGTATTTATATTTATGTATATTTCTATGTAATAAATGGTATTAATATTAGATTTTTTTATTATTT
>NW_017535008.1:496693-498425 GCF_001853355.1 Bactrocera latifrons | reverse complement strand
TCTAATTTTTTATGTTGTTTACTATATGTAGTTTATATACTTTTTGCACTCTAATTTGATGGCACCTTCCACTTTTCTTTACTTATTTGTTTAATGTTGACTCATAAGAGCCCACAATTTACCTCCATTTCGCAGCATTGATTACTGTTTGGCTCTATTATTTGAACTTGCTGGCAAAATGCCAAAATTCAATCGAAAGCAATCTATAAACACGACTATAATTAACGAACTGACATTATATTCTCGCATATCATTCAATTAAAATTGTTTGCCAAAAGTATAGGTTTCATCGCAAGCCAACAAATTTTTAGTGCAACGAATAACTGTATATTTGTTTTTGAGATAAATTGTGGAAAATTCGAGAGAAATAATTGACGGTATTTATGCCGCTATAAATTTAGAGTAGCTTTTGATTAATTTCTTATGAAAAGAGGGTTTGGAAAAATGTAAACGAGTATATTTAAATTATTAATAGTAATTAAAAAAAATTAAATCAAACTATCAACATAAAAAAAATAAATTTTTAAAAATAAAAAATTATAAAAATTATAATATCTGAAGAAATATTAAAGAATAATTAAAAGGAAAATCTAAAAAAAAAAATGATTAAATATAAAAACTAAGCTAAAATGTAAAACTACTTTTATGGCATGGTGAATACCTTCACTCATTTTCATTTGTTTTATGCTCCCTTTCAATGCTTTCCCATTTTTGTGTGCATTTTTTGCCACTCTTCTTAAAAATATGCGCATCTCAAGCGTTTATCCCGTGATTTACTACAAAGTCGAATAGGAAAAAATATGCAAATGAATCCGAATGCCATTTTCTTCATTTGTCAGTAGGAAAAAGAAACATAAAAATAGAATTCGAAGACAAAAAGACCAATCAATTGATATAATAAGTGACAAATGCATGATTGATTGGTGATCTTCGCAGCGCTCGCTGAATGATGTCACTTGACAGCCAAATAAGCATATTTGTTGTTGTGTGATCAAAAGTGCATGACAGTTGCCAGGCGACTAACGCGAGCAGTGAGCGTTGTTGACATAGCGATCAAGTGCTACCGCACTCAAATACTTTGTAATTTTATTACGTACACTTGCAATTTGATCACTTTTATGCGCAGAACGATAGACAGTTAGACTACAGCTGTTTTGGCTGCTCTGTTTTATAGAGATAATGGTAGCAGGGTAGTAGTATCTATGGTTCAAGTTTTCAAAAAGCAAACGTTATATTGTTTTATCCTAATTTTTTAATAATAATTAATATTAAGTATAATAATTAATAATAATTTCTTATGAAAATATATTGAAAATTTCGAAAACTATTTATTGATCAAATTTAATTAATATTTTTTTCTTTCTTTTCAGGTAAGTGTCTCAAAGATTTGATTTATGTTACAAATAACTCCACATAAAATATTTGGTAAGCAATTCTGAACATCAATTTTTCAATAACTGAATTAAGTTTTGAGGCTCAAAATTAATATTTTTATAAAAAGTTTGCTGCTCACTGCTTTCTTTACATTTTAATGAGATTTTTGTTTTAGAAAATTTATACATTACTATATTGCTTGTATACTTTTTCTACGAAAACATTTATTGTTTATCCTTTTGTCACTCGGCGACACATTTGCGGTAAAAACAATAAGATAATAGGTTGTCAAAAAAGTCTTGCGGTATTTTTTTATTGAATTTTCAATTGTTCATAAAATTTTTTTTGATGACTCATG
>NW_017535008.1:487043-495823 GCF_001853355.1 Bactrocera latifrons | reverse complement strand
TTTTGTTGTAAATACATATGTATATATTTTTTTATTCAAATTTATCTTTTTTTAAATTTAACAATAGTTTCAAGCATTTATTTATTTTTTATTCCTCTCGTATTACGCTCAACTCCTACAATTCTTTTTCATTTGTATCTTTTGCAAGCAAACAAAAAAGCTTGTAGTTGCAAAATCAATTTGGTTTTGTTACCGGGCTTTTACTGATGGCATACGTACACATACACAGCTTCACTCTGCTGCTTTCACACACATACACTTAATTGCATTGTCGCTCATTTTTTCGCTCGCACACATGCTTCTCATTGCATATTTTTAGGCTTCATTGCAAACGTTGACAAAAGTCAATCTTGCTCAGGAAATTGTTGAGGAAATTCGTATTTCCAGAAGAAGTCCAATGAAAATAAGTAGTAAAGAATTGTAAAAGCGATGAAATGTATTGAAAATTGCATAGTGATGTGTTTTTGCCAAAATGCGCATAATTGAATTCAACACACGTTACTCATACGCTTTGGTGTACCTCAATGTCGAAGTAAAAATAAATTCTAAAGCAGTTAAAAATTCTTAAACTGTAAAATAAATTTTAAAAACACTTAATTAATTGATAAAGTTCATCAATTATCGAAAATTCCATAAATAACTGAAATACTTCAATATATTTTATTTATATAGCACATACCATTAATATGGGTATTTATGCTTATCAAAAATCTGCACCTGCCTTATCACAAATCTCACCTTTACATATTTTGCATCGAGTTTTTCATTCATAAATTTCCATTCATAGCAAAACCAAACAAAAAGTAATTTAAAAATTTCGCAACAACCCACAAAAAACGAAGTCAATGACTGATTGGTATATAGGCTGACTTGAAATTGGGCATAGCGTTGCGGCATCTAAACTTGCATGCCCACAACTAGGCTAACAACAGGTTTAGGAAAGCAATAGGCAGCATTTACTACGTCACAGTTAATTCTCTCTTTTGTGAAGTAAGCACCTTTATTGTTGGCGCCGGCTTTTAGCGCATGCCTTGGAGTGTTATCTTAGCAGCAAATGAGTCAGTCAACAAACAGTGCGTTTATTTAAAAGTGACTTCGTTGAGTTATTTACCTTTTTACTCTCTCTCTCTCTCGCTGAGCATAAACGATCAGTGTACACTCTCTTGTGGTGCTTTTGGCCTCATTGCCTTGCACCGCTTATCTTTTGCTGGCGTTGCTGGTTTATTGATACAGATTTCATATCTTTGCCATAAACTCTGCAGGAATTCGAAAAAGCAACAATAATAAACCTACAAAATTAAATTATTTCATATTTTTTATTTTTTCGAATATCGCTGGCCATCTAACACGCCGTTATTTGTCTTTCCATCGGAAATGCACATAAAGGTGCGTTTGCATGGCGCAAGGCGACAATTTGCCGCAGTGCGTTTCGCTGATGTGTGAAATCCCGTAGTGTTTTTACGAGTTTTGCTTTGATTTCGAATTCTAATTAAGCATTGCTATTGCTGATGGCGCTTGGCTTCTTAGTTGTAGAGTCAGTTAGAGTTATTGAGTACTTGAGAATAGGCTATCGGCAAAAACCAAAGAACTAGAAATACCAAGTTGTCAGACATGAGCCGGATTACGTGACATTTGGGTTTAAATTAAATGAATTGGTTAAAACAGGAATTATTGTTTTGTAATTTTTTTTTTATTAATTTTCCAAACTTTTATCATTTTTTAGTCTTTATATTTGTTTAGTTTTTACATATTTATGTTTTTTTGTTAAATATTTATTATATACGTATGTATGTATGTATGCCATTAATTTTTTTTTCAATTTTATTTATTTATATACATACATATGTATGTATTATGTTATTATTTCCATTTCTTCAGTTCAGTTTCTGTTAATTTTTTTAAATTTCTATCGTTTTCTTGGTTATATAATGTATTTATTTTGTTAACAATATTTTTATAATTTGTTTTTAAATATTTTTTTTTTTTATTTTTTTATAAGTATTATTTTTAATTTTTTTATTGCATAATACTGTTGTGTCCAATATGGAAACACTGCAGTACAATTTTCGTCTTCCATTCTATCGCATTTTTTTGTATTTCTGATACGCGAGTGTTTGCTCTCTGACCCTTTTGACTTTTTCATCGCTCTCTGCCTTTCGCATGCATAATTTTGTGTGTTTTAATGTTGTCAATGCCCTACCATACTGGAATAATTCCATGTATTAATTTTTCATGTAGGAGACCGGAAATATTTTTTACATTCGTTACATTTCATTAAACACAAATAAGAAAAAGCTGACAACCGTACGTTAGCTTCTTACAATTTCCAGCTGCTTATTGAATGTACGCTTACAACATATTTTGAGGAAATTTTTGTTTTTGACATTTTTTACATATATTTATAATAATTTTTGTTTATTAATTCTTTTTTAAATATTTATTATTTATATTATTCTCCCCTTTTTTTGAAAACTTTATATTAGTTTTTTATTTATTTGTAGTTAAAAATTTTAGTTTTTAATTTTTTTTTATATATAAAGTTTCGTTTTTTTTAATTAATGTATTAACAACTTTTCCTTTTATGAGCACTGCGACGAGTTTTGACCTAAGCAAGCTAAATTTCACGACCCCTAACTATATACTTTACGAAATTGCCAAGACAGCAGTTATTTATTGTTTTTGTTGTTCCTAATGTAGAGCTCATCAATACCTTCGAAAAGCAATATACGAGCATACATACATACATACATATAAAAATTTTGTATGTATGTAGCACTTATGCTTTGCGTGCTCTGCGTTAAAACTCGCACCGTCACGAGGTGAGCCGCACTCACGAAGTTGAGCAGTTACTCGCTGACAGAGTTGTCAGACTGTCAAGTTTTCGATATTCATTACAATAATGTCGAAAACTGTTAAATCCAACTAGTATGTATAAAATTTCTAAAATTAAAGTGAGGTTATGAGCGATAAAGCTGTATGGGGTTTTAAGCTTTCAAACAGAAAAATTTCCACTGTTACCTTTCCACATCTTTTGAAAAATTGTATACAACTTCCAACTTAACATTTTACGTTGAAAAAGTGCGGTTATGAGCTATAAATAAAAAAGCAAAGTAGTCAGTATATGTAATCCAATGCTATAACAGCAAGTGTACAGCTTTGAAGCTTTTTAAGTATTTATGCCGAAATTTTGGCAAAAGTCAACTTTTACACACTTTTTTTCATATAAATTAATTTAAAAAAAAATCCAAAATCTTGCACAAAAAATGCCCCAGTAAAGTTCCTCGTACTCATTTCCAAATTAGACTCAAAGTAGCACGAAAATCTGGCAACACTGCGTGTCAACTTCTGCCAACCGCGATCGTTGTGATCTTCACTTTCCCCCACTTCCACGGCAACTTGTTATCCAGCACACCGAAACAACAACAACAAACACGAAGCACACAGCAAATTCCTTCATGCTGCTTTTCTAGTTTGTGCTGTTGTTGTTGTTTTTTGCTTTTGTAGCTGTTGGCGCTGGTGTGCTATCGATTTTGCGTCCATCCGCCAACAACACCATCGCCCGCATCAGTTGCGCTCGTCACCGCTCCAACACACACTTTACGGTTTAGTTTACTTGTAGACGAGCTACGAAGCAGTCAGAGTGTGCAGTGGTGTATTTTCGTGTTTCTACCAACGCGTTAGTGTGTGAATTCGGTTAATTAAAAACGCCAACCAAAGTATAGCAGAACAAGCTGTGCACGCATTCGTATTTTACGAAAACAACAACAATAACAAAAATATATAATAACTAGAGCAATACGTCCCCGTCGCCGTCCGTGCTCCGATCGGTGGTAGCGGTCTCGATTTCGTCAGCGATTTCGCGTTTTCGGTTTCGATGTTTTCTCAGCAGTGAATTCAAATTCGTTTTACTCAATTTAAAAATCTAAATCAATGGGTCATTTTGCAAATACAACAACAAGCATTTCAACTTTCTGCCATTAGATCGATTGTCAAAAAATCGAATAGTTTTTGAGTCGCCCCGATCTTCGTAAACATTACGAAAACGGATCTAAAGCATCAACGTCGTCGCATTCACGATCATCGATGTGTCTGTTCCAGTAAAATTCAAAATTGCATAAGCAAAATTTTTCTACATTCAAATACAACCACGTACACACAACAACGTCGTCCGCATTTGAAATTCCATCAAAAGCGAAAAAAGCGAAGGAAGAAAAAGTGAAAAGTGCGGCCGAGAAAAATATAGTAGATACGTGAAAATTTGTACGTTTCCAAACGACGACGAATAGTAGCAGCACATTTGTTGCGCTATTTTGGGAAATTTTTTAAGCATTTAGATGTTTTGGGTAATTAGGACACGAAAAATATTAAATTTTTGCATCAGAAAAACGAAATCGATATGAAAAAAATATATCACTTAATAAAAAGTTCAATGAAAACGAACAGTAAAGAAATTTGAATTTGAAAAATAAAAAAAAGATAAATCAAGAGCTCTAAATTCTGAAAATCAAATTTAAAAAAAATGTTCTAATGCATTTTAAAAAATTTCTAAAAATTCGAAAAGTTTGCATTTTGCCAAAAAAGCTGAATATTTATTGTACTTTTCAAAAAAGTAGAAAAAAATTTAATTAAAAAAAAAAAATTCGAATATATGTATGTATGTAGTTTGAAAAATTTCCAAAATTACGAAGAGAAATTTGCGTTTTGCAAAAAAAAAGAGCTTAATATTTTTTGTACTTTTCCAAAAAGTAGATATAAATTTAATTTTCAAAAACAAAATTCCATTACATTTTGCATAATTCCTTAAAATTCGAAAAGAAATTTGTTTTTTTTTGCAAAAAATTTGCTAGCTCCTCAGCGTTCCTCGCTTTCACACAGTCGCAGCTGCGCAGCAGTTGGCGCAGAAGCTCAATGACAAAAAGTTCGCAAATACTCAACTTAACCTATTTTTGATTCGCACAAAAAGAGCAATTTTTTTATAAAGTGTATGTTGTTGTTTATGTACTTGTTTTTGTAATCGAACACTTGAATAACACGCGCCAATCAAATTTTAATTGAATTAAAGAGCAAAAGCTGCCGCCACATGCAGCTGCTGCTATACGCCTCCAACAAGCATCGGTCGCGCCCACCTACCCGCTCACCATTTTGAAACAGTCGTGCTTCCACTTTAGCGATACGACTTCCTCTCCATAGACTATAGCAGCACTCTCTAATATGACTCTTCATTTTATTGAATTTGCATTTCGCGTTTTTAATTTTTCGTAATGCATGGAATTATTCATATAAACATGTTAGATTAAGAAAAAACTGAAATGAATTCGTAAAAGTTGTCAGAACGTGTCTTAATCAGTAAATATCCATATTTATCGATGCTACTCTACTGACAGTTATCGATTTTCGATATTTAGTTGTGAATTTTTTTATACAATGAACGCTATTAATTTGCTGAAGTTGTAAAAATATTATATGATTCCATAAAAATGCGTTAACTGTTAATTAGTGTTGTATTCACAAATTTAATTGCTGCATTTTATGTGTTTTTTTTTTTTGGCAATGATTTTGACGCATTTGCATAGTCGCATAAGAGTTATTAACCTCCTTCGCTGCTGTCACGAGCCATTTCAAATTTGAAGTGCTGATATGCACTCTAACAAAATGTCAACAACAAAAGCAAAAACCAAATTTTATCAATGGAAAATTTTCGCAACATTATGACCTGCTCACGCTTCTCTTCAACCACAGTTTACGGGGCGCTCTAGCCATTTTTGCGAATTTGAACCGGTTTCTTTCTATTTATTTATTTCGGTTTTTTGCCATGTCGAAATGGGTCTTTTTCATGCTGCTGCCATTTATACCAGTTCGTTGATTTTTACCCATATGTATGTATGCTTGAATTTTGGCCAATAAGTCTAGTGACTGGCAGTAAGCTGGACAGCCTCTTCTTGCATTTCTCCACATTAAAAGCATACATAATACATATAGTACGTACTTCATATATTCTCCGGTGACCACGCTTAACGAACGTCGTCCGTCATACGTCGTGGGCTTGTTTGCTAGCTTAGCAAGTCTATGTAGGCTGGCTTAGTTTTATGTATATGTAGGTTTAAAGCGCATCTCTACGCCTGCTCTTTGATTTACTTATCGGTTTGAGCGTAATTTATAGCTCATTCATCTGAATTTCTCGGCTGCATTATTTTCCACATTCGTATGCCTACATTCATAAATGGAGGTGTGAAGTTATGTATTATGTTTCATACTATTTCGTTTGCTATACTCGGCCTCTTTTAGAGCGTATTCCTCGTTTTCAAAGTATTGAAGGAAGGCAAAGATGGCCTACGAGCTCACTTACGCGGTTTTAGCTTCCGCGAGAGACTAGTGGCAGCTCACATTTCTGTCTACCTTATTATTCTTTGGTTGAACACCTAAGAAGTTTCTGGAAATGATTTTGCAGTCGTTGACACGTTTGCTTAAACTATTAGCAAGTGCTTGTACTTAGCGACTTTAATTCGTTTGGTAAATTAATAAATTCCTCACAAGACAGGACAATATATGTAGACTATCTTAATGATGTACAGATTTTTGAAAACCTACGTTTCTTTCCTGTCTGTAATTTTCTGTGAAAGGTGATAGCTACCAGCCGGTTTTGATGTACTATATGTAAGTGTTGACTTAAATGTTGATAGGGTTGTATTAGCCATATAAATAAATAAACAACCCATAACTCCTCTGAGTAAAAAAGTAATCAAAGATTACATGTGCACAAGAGTTTTGGTTAGATTTTCGGATTGATATCACCGGTAGTTCGGTTAGATTTCCGGATTGATTTAACCGGTAGTTCGCCTGTAGGGTTATTCCATAGCTCAGGCAACGCAAGGTTATTCTCCATACAGAAATAGCGTAGCTCGTTTAAAAACTATTGGAGTATGTAGTTACATTCCGCAGCATCCGCCGCCCACACACCTACCAACGATCAAACCACCCTCTTATTGTGGAGAGATTTCGGCTTCACTATTACTCAGACGAGCGACGTCACTACTTATTCTTTCACAATTCTCCCTTCTTGTCACTTTTTTTACGGCTTTGCGGATCACTCAGCCGCATTCCTCAGTCAGGCAGTCGGCGTTTATTTTAGTACCAAAATGTATGCGCACATTATACTTACATCATGGCTATGTACACATTTCGGTGCGTGCTGGTGGCTTTTTTCGTTGTATTTGTATGTGAACGCGGGTATATAATTTCTGGCATTAACTTACGGCGGCATTGGCTATGTGCTCATTCCCAAAATACTTACATTATTAGTAATCTTTCTCACTATATATACCTTATACATTTCGAAATTATATACATATGCTCTATATAAGTACAGTGTTGGAAAAAATAATAGAAACGGGTTGTTTACATATAATAAATCTATTATATCAATACTTGTTAAAAATATTTCTTGAAATGGCCCACCCTGCACAAATAGCTGTTAACAGTTACTGTTTTGCAAACCCGTTYTATTYCGCTAGTTTGTCTTATTTTGCCTTTATATGCGAGAGAGTGAACAAGTGAATAGTAGCGCTTGGAAAAAATAATAGAAACAAAACGTGTTTGTTAATATTTCTGCTTTTTAAAAGGTAAAAAATTTGTTTTTGATGCTTCTARTTGTGTTTTAAAATAATGTAAAATGAATTAAATTTATACTATAGGTTATTTTGTCATAAAAACTAATAAAATGGGCCGAGCCAAACACTGCACGGAAGAGGAGAAGAATGTAATAATTAACTTGAGAAAAAAAGGAAACTCAATGAGTAAAATAGCAGATAKGGTTAAATGCTCCAAGAAGAAGGTGTTCACTGCCCTTCATAGTGTAAAAAAGCCTGAAACACGAGGTAGAAAACGAAAAATGACTGCTGCGGATGACAGGCGTTTAATTCGCCATTGCAAAGYTAAYCCTTTTCTGTCCTCTGGAGAACTGCAGGTGCAATTGAGTTTAAATGTATCAACCCGAACCATTAGGTACAGGTTGGCAGATGCCAAACTTCCTGCCAGAACACCTAGAAAAGTACCCTTGCTGAGCCTTAAAAACAAAAACAATAGGCTTGCTTTTGCCAGAAAACATYTTTTCCGTCAAAATTGRAAAAATGTGTTGTGGTCTGATGAGACAAAAATTAATATGTTTGGATCAGATGGAAAACAATATGTAAGACGTCCTACAAACACAGCATTTGATCCAAAATACACTAGAAAGACGGTTAAGCACAGCGGGGGTTCCATTATGGTGTGGGGTTGCTTCTCAGAGGACGGCGWTGGTCCAATATTTTGGATAAAGAACAAAATGTGCGCAGTTGACTATGTTAACATATTGCAKACAATAATGCTTCCCTATGCTAAAGAGGAAATACCAATAAGGTGGGAGTTTATGCAGGATAATGATCCTAAACATGCGTCGAAACTGGTAAAGCAGTGGTTTAAGAAAGAAAGGGTGCAAGTWATGGAGTGGCCGTCGCAATCGCCAGACCTAAACCCCATTGAACACCTTTGSGMAGACCTAAAGAAGAGAATCGGACCTTTTAAAGCCAGCAATAAGGACGAATTGTGGGCCCAGATTCAAAAATCGTGGAATTCAATTCCAAAAAGCGTTTGCTCAAATTTGGTTCATTCGATGCACCGAAGATGCGAAGAGGTAATGAGGCAAGGCGGCGGTTCAACAAGATATTGAAACAATAATATTTTTGTAAGAAGTTTGGGCCAAACTTTAATTTATGAAGAAATTATATTATGTTTCTATTTTTTTT
>NW_017535008.1:478632-487033 GCF_001853355.1 Bactrocera latifrons | reverse complement strand
ATAAAAATATATTGAAAACTGTACGTTTCTATTATTTTTTCCAACACTGTATATATATAATATAAATATTTATTTATTAGTATAAATATAAAACTACGAAAATACCTTTCGACTACCCAATATATTAGAATTTCTAAAATGTAATGTTTCTCCCATCAATTCTTTAATATAAATTTCTCAATCGTGCTTTGAAGCAATTTCATGTGCTTATCAGCACACCGCATTGAGCATAAGCTACCACGTGATTCAGATTTTCGAAACGGAGTTCATTATCGTAACCCAACTGCTTGCAGTTGTTTGCCCTTATGAACATAACTTTGTATGTGGTTTCGGTTAATCCCCTAGGAAGAGATATGCTTCTTGGAATACGGCACCTTATACTTCGCTGTACATACTTATTCCTCTTGGTTCTTATGCTTTTTTATATTCTTTATTGAGTTTGTCGGCCTTCCGTACGCTTTCGACTTCAGTCTTATGTGCCCGACGTGCTGAGCTGCCTTCAGTTAGACGGCGTTTCGAGTCGCATGATCGATTTTAAATGCTGCCGGCCTCTCTTATGAAATAAATGCCCAAAAAGAGTAGAAGAAAAACAAATAAATGCAAAAACGAGCAAATATGTAACATTTGAAGCAAAAGTTCGCTGCGAATAGCGTAGTGCGCGAGTCACAATGAAAGAATTCAAACAAAATTACCTATAAGAAGATAAATAAAAAATCCGCGAAAAAACAAATACGAATTGAATGAAAAAGTGTTCAGAAAAAGACCAGACCACATGTTCGAGTCAATGGAAAATTTCCAACCGGTTTAGGGCAGCGCTACATTGTATCTCGTCTGTGCTGCTGCTCGCCTGTTTAGTGGGGCATTTTTTGTAGTTGCTGCTTTTTAGTCGATTATGCGAGTAAGAAATTTTTTTCTTTTGGAATATCAGCACATACTTTTGTTTTTGATGTTTTTAATTTAATAGCAGCGATTTATTTCTCGAACGTTTATTTTGATTTCTGTATCAATGAGTCATTACACGGCATGTACGCTCGGCGCTTTTGACCTTGAACTTTATCCTGCTTGATTGCTGGAGTTTGAATATAATGAAGTGTCGGTCTTTTATTATGTTTGATCTATATGAGGAAGTTCTGAATCAGGCTAGTTTATATAGTATTTTGTCTCTTCTGTTTCAACGGTAGGTCTAAAGAAAGTTGTCACTCATCCTTAATAGTATCGGTGGTTTTGATTTAACCTCGAGACCCAGTATTTTGCAGCACCATAATTCTACTGAACTGTCTATGCTGATTTGGAAATATTTTGTCTTTTATGCTTCACCTCCAGGTCTACAGAAGGTAGAAAAGCATTCATAAAAGTATTGGAAAGGGCTTTCTACTGCAACCATGGATATTGAAGTTTCTCATTCAGCCTCGAGACGGCCGACATTTCGCAGGCATTGTAAATCTACAGAGCTGTCATTGCTGATTGTGATTTTGATTTAACTCGCATTTTCCGCTACAACCATAGATCCAGAAAAGGTTGTGAAACATCCCTAAAAGTATTGGAGATTCTCATTCGACCCCGAGACGACCGGCATTTCTGAGGCAGCATAATCCTATCGAGCTGTCAATGCCGGAGATGCTATGAGTACGTTATAGTTAATCTCCAGAAGACTATGGTTGTAATCGAGTTAGTCGTCATGAGTCGTGAAGTTAGCTGCAGTTTATATTTGTCGCGGCTAAGTACCTCCGTGCCATCAGTTTATGTTATATTCATATAGTAACAAGTTCTGTAATGCATTTATGTTGGGTAAGCGGCGATCAGCGACTCTGATTAATTGTAATTCCGGTTGATGGACTAATATCGGGCGCTCTCTTCTGTATTTTTTCCATTCTAATGTATTTTCTAATGGCCGCTAATGCGATCATTAAACATTGCATGCATGCCGCGCATCAACGGTGATCTCAATTCCACGACTGGGGTGTGGCACCGCACAAACGCATACACTCTTACGGCTGTAGATGTGTATGCATTTAGCGACGTGCCTTCTGCGGCAGGCGATCCGCTGAATCGCAACTTGGCTTTGGCGTGCTTCGTACCTTCAGACTCATTTGGTCAATAGGTGCAGTTGTTGCTTGAAAATATGCCACTTATCATGTACGTATGTATGTATGTACATGCTGTTCTTTGCAGATGCGTGTTGCATGCAACATCGATCGAACGGCGCATTCAGAAAGCATAGTTCCAAGTGGAAAAACTGCGACAGCTGCCAACTCAATTGCTGCCTGGCTGTTATCCAAGTTGGGTGGCAGTCGCCACCGCTAAAGGAGGCTGGCTAGCAGTGGCATGGCGTGTTGGTGGGCGACTGCCGCGCTGCTGCAATTTTTATGACTATGTAGGCTGTCTGAATGTCTGCCTATTTTATTTTTAAATTATGCGCCATGCCTTTAAGTGGTTGCTGTTGTTATTATTGCTTTTGCGCTGGCTGGCATCGTGTCTAGTTTTCGTCACTGTTGTTGTTGCTTCTATTGTACGCCGCGACGTGCGTTGCATACACCATTCTCTCACGTACAACAACTGGCGGCCGAACGCGTTTCGTCGATGAATCGAGTGCCGTCTTGGTTGGCATATTTTTCGTTGTTACGCGTATTTTACAATTCATAGACCTCTGGCGTAGCGCTGACGGCGCTCACTTACACTTATAGTCTTCTTACATCCTTTAGTTTTTGTTGTACTTCCCAACCTCGTTTGTTTTCGTTTAATTTCATTAGTTTTTATTCTTCTATATTTTTACTTAACGTTGGGCTATTTTTATACACCTGTAAGCGATATACTCATGCCAACGCACACACTAGCCTCACACTCGGGCATGTCTCAACTACTTTATCCGCTGCCTACAAAGTAGCCGCAACAAAAGCGACACTGCGCGGTGTTGTACAGGCTGTCGGCGCCATATTTGTTTTGACTGTCGGGCTGGCTGGCTGATTGGTCGGCGCTTGTTTTCATAATTACCCAGCGATTTGCACTTCAATTATGCTGAGCTTTTTTTGGCTTATTACAGTGGAGTGCATGGATCGGATGGTAGATAAATTTAATTACAGTGGCGACATTTTCGATGAAATAGTCATTATGCCCTGAAGAGGGTATATGAAAATTGCCATCACTATAGCATAAAGCTGTCATATAAACTGACCGATCTGGATTAAGTTAAGTGCTTGTATGGAAAACTTTCTCAATTGAAGAGATATATTCACGAAGTTCGACATGGGTTATTGTTTAAGGCAGTAGTGCAAACCAATTAAGAAATTGTTCAGATCGGATCACTATAGCATAGAAACTGCTCAATTGAAATTTAGGTAAAGTTCTTTTAATTTTCTATTGTGCTTTAAAAAAGCACTTGTGAAGGTTATTATAGCTACAGTATACGTTTTTCTTGTTCTTTCACTTCTTTTTTGAAATATTTTATTTCTAAAATAAAAATTGCTCTGAATTATTGGGTAGTCGAAAAAGTTTTTCGGATTTCTAATCAAACTTGAACTTATTTTTATTATTATTTTTCGGCTAGAGACATGCCATCAGTGTAAAACTTTCAGCAGTGTAAATCGAAATTTCCAGAACGGAAGGGAGTGAACCATTGTTGTGCTACACGAACTGATACTGCATCGTCTCCGGAAACTTCCCAAATTGGCTTGCGTGACATTCTTCCCTTTTTATACAAACATTTTAAGATATTGCGAATTTCATCATTATTTTCATTAATTTTTTAACAGCTTTAACTTTTTTTCAACTTCCGCGAATTTAAATCCGCTTAAAATCTCACCTTTACCACACTATATGGTATGACACAATGTGATTGGTAGCACTGGAGACATACGATTGAGACGGCATCTATTGACAAGATAAGAAAAGACTTTCGACTACCCAATATATACTTTCAATTTGCAAATATTTTGATCAGAAAAACTTTTTCTACATTAAATATTTCACTTCATTGAATTTGGAGCAGGAAAAGCAGTAAATCTGCTTAATTCTTTCTTTTGTCGAAAAAGACACACTCAGACCGATATTTTTCCACGTATTAATTATAATTTAATGATAAATATATGCATACATACATATGTATACTTTACATATGTATATGTATGTATACAGAATTTCACGCAATCACTTACTGAATTTATTGCCACTCAAGATGCTTGTTTCGTTGTTATTACGTATGCAATTGCTGTTGTTGGCTATCATATTATATTTGCGCTTGCATGCGACAAATGCATATTTACTATACATATAAACAATGGGCTGGGATAATTAAATTTGGTTCGCTCATAAATTTTATTTATTGGAGTCAATGAAATTTGCACATTACACAGACGTGTCAAAGAGTTGAGACGGATGAAAGCAAGCGAGCGTTGACATGTGGTGCGGTGAAAATCACGCAGGTGAAACAATACGGTAGTCTCTTATTGCACGGTTTGCAGTCGAACACGTAACACATAGAGTGTGACAATTACTAAATGAATTTTATGCCTTATTCGGTAATAAATTTTTATAAATAAGCTACTTTTATGTGAGTTCTCACAACGCAGTTGCTTCCGTATTTGAGCTTTTGAATTTTCTTTTCATAACTCTCATACAATTTTTTGGTAAAATGGCATTTATTTATGATGCGTTGAAAATTTGCAGAATAAAATTTAAATTGAAAAAATTGTCTTCAATTATTGTATGGAATAATATTTTTTATTTATTTTGAGTATTTGCATCCAACTGACCCAAAATTTGTAGTTCACCATAAATGCATTTGATCATATGCTTATCGTTGTTATCGATAATTTTAACTCTTATAGTTGTTATATATAAATTTAACTCTTATAGTTGTTATTGATAAATTCCATACTCTCAATTCATCACTAAAAATTTTGCACTCAACATTTGTTGGTGGCAAGTGTATATTATTACTTAATTCATTTATTTTTATTAAATTCTGAAAGCACTGCCGTTGTAATAACGGGGGAATTCGCACATGACTTCGTTTGCTTATGCTTTTTCCACCATTCCATCGGTTTTTCGCAATTATTTCGTTATATATGTATATAGCAATTGCAAATTTGTAAGCGCTTAGTGCACAGCTGTCTATCTATATCATATGGCCACGCGGCTGCTTTACCAATAAAACAAAGTATGAGGGTCAAGTTTTGTTTATATATATAGTATGTTTGCCACAGGCATTGCTGGCCTTTAGAATTTTTTTCGCCGATTTCTGCTTGCCACACTTTTGCCGCTTATTATTTGATTACACGCTGCTCTTACGTTCTTGCAATTTAATTCATATTTCCATTACTCAATTTATAAATTTTTATGCGTCCGCTGCTATTAAGTTATACACATAATTGCTTTTATTACATGCGAATGAGTTATTGTCTCATTTAATTTATTGCCACGAATTTAGAGGCTAAAACGCTGACCGCTGATGGCTTGGCTGTTCGTCTAAATTACAAGGTCGAAAATTTATTTATTTATTTTTTATATATTTATCGTTTGAAGGATAAGGACGACGCCAGACATTACTTGCATATGCAGGTTATGAAATATTTCAAGTTTTGTGTTTTTAGCGTGCAGTTTATATTGCAGAATTTATGTGTTATTAAATGAATAAACTGAAATTATTTTACATCGCATAAATTTGCGTTATATGATAATATACATTGCGACAAAAAAGTACCCGGTATGTGTAAATAAAACACAAAATATTTAATTATTCGTCAATACTTATTTTGTCGCCTTCAAAGTAATGCCCACCAGATGTAATCCACTTATGCCAACGATTCTTCCAGTCCTCGAATCGCATTTCATAAGTAGTTTTTGTGATGACCGTCAGCTCTTACAGAGAATTTCGTTTTATCTCATCAGTGCGGGGAACAGGAAAAACTTCGCACGCACCCAAACCTGGTGAATACGGTGGTTGATTGATGGTACTCATTGCATTTTTGGCTTTAAATTCGGTCACCATTGTGAACTCTTTTTGAAAAAAAAAAATCATTTTTATCGGGACGAATCTATCAGGAACGCTTTTCATACTCAAATTATCCTCCAAAATCATTCCTTCGGATTCTTCGAGTTCTCTTGTCAACCCTCCTGACGATTATCAAGCACCTTATTTTTCACTTTCTTAATATTTTCATCGGTTGAAAAGGTCGTCCAAAACGAGGCATGTATTCAACGAGCGCTCGTCCGTCTTTGAAGGGTTCGTACCACTCGTAGGCTTTTATTTTCTGATAAATCTGAATCACCGTAAGCCTTTTCCAACATTTGCTACGATTCCGCACACGAAGATTGGCTAGAAATACAAAATTTGAGACGAATTCTTTCTTCGATATTTTTATCCATTGTAAAAATCGCAACGTACTCTTGAGCTGCTGCCGAAATCAAACTGCTTCGGCAGATCGTGTTTGGCATAGTAATGAAGAGCAGTCCTACCAACTTAACAAATATTTATTTTTTGAAATATCATTTGCTCGGGGGATTTAACTACTTTCCGGGTGTTTTTGTCTTAATGTACATATATACCCTTTTTATTGTTTTTTTTTCTTACAAATAAATTTTTATTTTCTTTTATTTTTATTATTATTTTATTTCAATTATATTATTTTTTTTTTTTACTAATTTTTTACTATTTTTTTATTTATATTATTTTTATATTTTTATTATTATTATTTGTTTGCTATTGAATAGTTTTCTATTTACCTTCACTTGATAAGCACCGCAACCGATAATCGATGACATTAGTACCCTTTCATAATGCTCCTCAAGCAAACTATGCACCTGATTCACATTACAAAGCACGTGAGCCATTAATAAATGCACATCTATCACGCACAAATTTGGTTTAGCAATTCGCTTTACCTTCTTCTCAATACGTGGTAATTTTGCACGCCTGAAAGCATTTTTAAATACCCTGTACGCAAAACCTTCACTCTTGCCTGCACTGTGCAACATAGTTAATTTGCTTTTAGCGGCATTAGGCATTCGCATTTGCTTTGTACTTGAATTGTTCAATTGAAATTGCTAATTGCTCATGATTACTAAATTTTAATAACAATCGAAAGCGCAAATAAGTCATGTAATCGCAAGTAAACGCATGCAAATGTTTACATGAAAGTACCAATCAGTTCACATACTATTTTATAAAATTATTTGTTTACAGTGTTAAATACTTAGCGTGTATTAAAAGAAAATGTCTTTGAATACCGTTGAATTAGCGCCAGTTGTTAACGCTTGCAGCGATAATTGCTGCATTTCTATTTGCCAGCCAACAATGTTGTCTATGTGTGCACAGTGCATTATTCGCATATTTCCTCATACAATTGTTAGCTGCATTTCTTCCATCCACATAGCACTCAATTCAATTAATATAACTGTGCGAATAGAAATCTAATTTGATTAGCTACTCATATACATTAATCAGCTGCTTCGAGTGTGCTCGGCTTTAAATTACCAATGACAACAACGAGCACAGTACTGTTGTCGAAGCGCTAATGCGACACGTATACGCCCCTGAGGCCATTTCCATCGCACTTTAGTCTGTTACATATGTTAAGTTATTGTACATACTATATTTTTGTGAGGCAATTTATTTATTATTGATATTTACTTTAATTTTTCGCAAGAGTGCACTAAATATTTCAACTATTAACTCGTATCTAAAACGAAGATTTTCGGCAGCTTTAAGGCGCAATTATTCAAACAAAAAGTTGTCTAAAATGTAATAATTTTTCTCGCTGTAGCCATTATATAAATAAATATTTGACTGACTGATTAGGCTAAATAAGTGCTAATAAGTGCGCTGTCTAATTGGGTGATAACTGGTTGGGTGGCTAGCAAATTGCACTATGCCTTTCGAAAGCATTTCGCATTTGATGCAAAACTTTTTGTAACAAAAATATTAACCTCAATTTATTAGCATTTCGCTCCATTTCGCAGTCAAATATCAAATACTTTGTATCAAATTTACATACATACATTTCCGTTGCAGTTCTTTTTGAAATTGAAGACGTAATTGCCAAGTTTAAAGTATCTGTCATACTATTATTATTATCACATTACAGTTATCTTCTGGAAACGTATACATTTTTGGCTTACGTACTATTTTTTAGCAGTTTTTCAGAGTCGACAACTTGATAGATTTATTTTGTCTGCTTGAAGTAGAAGCATTTATTATAATTTTTTTAAGTTTGTCGATCACGTCTCATAGTATAGTTGGGTGTCATTTAATATTATTTTATTAATACTATTTGTATACATATATACACTTACTTGCAATACAATAGAATCATCCATAGTACAAATTTTGATTTCTAAAAAATATGAATTTGTTTTAAATACAACCAAAATATGTTTTTTTTTATTTACTTCATGTGAAGTGTTA
>NW_017535008.1:456391-478552 GCF_001853355.1 Bactrocera latifrons | reverse complement strand
TTTTTTTGGACAATTGTTCCAAAATTATGAATATTTATAAAACTTGTTTAACTAATAACTTAAAACTCTTTGAGGAGCACATATTTGGTAATCTGAACGCCATGTAAACAAACTCCTACTTGCTGTCGATAACTCTCCACTTTCAATGTTACTTCATATCTGCAACAATATTTATTTAGCTGTGAAATCAAGTGTTTACTAGTTTACTGAAAGATTTAGTAACTCGTTGTTAGTAAATTGCTGCAGTTTTGAAATGCTGTGTCTCCAGCGCCTAGAGATACGTACATAGCTTCTTATCGCTTTTAATAGACTACTGCGCTGGAAAAATACTTGTTTACCTAGTTCATTACACTTATTCTAATATTTTGTTGGAAAATTCCGCTGGTTATTTAAACACATAAGCCACGATTCACTGCTATCAGTTCAACAAAATGTGCATTTCACAATAACGAACATGTTTTTAGCCTTTGATCGTCTCGATTTTTGCGTTTAATACGCACTTTACATAGCTCCCGATATTGCATTAATTACCCGCATATTTTTATCACTTCTTTTTTTTCTTATTATGTACTTAGTATTTCACATCAAAAATTATCTAATTTGTATCAGCTTACGACATATTCTATCAGTCCTACCTTATCTGACACTTCGACGCTTTATTGCGAGAACGTGTATTGTAATATTCTTGAGCTGCCACTGTGTATTTCTATATGTTTATACAAAACAGGCGACCTCATAGAGGAACATCGAAAACATCGTACTAATAAAAAATATTACCAAAAATTATATTTCAATAATCTTTTTCAATAATTTATTTTGCTTGCTTATCAATACGTCTCTACTAAATGCTTATTTATGCTGATTATTTTTCGAACGTGATTTGCGGTGGCAGCACTTATCTGCCCGATTCGTGAGCTATATTTACATAGTGATACCGCAAATGAGTGAAAACGCCTGCTTTTACTTTTGTATGTGTGAATGTAATTTTTTTTTGGATTACCGATAATGGTTATCTTCACACAAACGTGCGTTATTTGACCGTGCACCCATACATTGACATTTTATTTTTTTTATTTTTATATTTGCTTACTTATAGCATAGCACTTCATTCAGAAAATCGCACTGTCCTTGCATGCCTACGTCAATGTTCTACGTATGCGCGCTCCTTACGTCATAAATAAAGCAAACAAAAAAAATAAATAAATAGTAAAATAAGATATATAGGTATATTATCATAAATATGTAGCACATATAGTATAATATAATTTACACAGAAACATAGTTAAAATATTTGCTTTCGTTTTTAACTGGCACAACATTTAATTAAAATTACACAAAAAAGTGACTAATTTTTAAAAATTTTTTATAGCAAATGTTTGATAAATTTCAATACTGACGTCAAATGCCATGCAAATTATTTAGTTATTACTCATTTCTTGTACGTACTAGGTGTGGTTCGCAAACATATTTTTGTGCTGAGTTATACTCTTATTTAAAATTCAATTATCCAAAAGTGAAAAGCCGGCAGGCGAATACAAATAGATAATGTAGATAATATATATGTTTGCAGAATATTTATTGCTATTGTTTCGATATAATTTTTAATTTAATTATTATATTAATTTTTTTAATTATTATTTTTTTCTCTTATTTTATTTTTCTAAATATTTATTTAATTACTTTGCTTTTTAATTTTATAAGTTCAAAAATTTATTAATTTAAACAGTCTTTCAATAATCGACTCTTGATGTTATCGATACTCCTTTTACCACTCTCACTGCCAGCTGAGTTCTAAACATTTGTTTTGGTTTGTTTTATTTATATATTTTCTACATTGAAATCTAGTGCCAGTTAACACATTCCAGCGGTTCATCCCTTTAAATTACTTTTCCCCCGTTAAAATACTCCGCAATTATGATAAGTATTGGTTTATGGTCACAACAGGCGTCTTCACACAAGCCAGAATAATAAATATTTGCACTGGATGAACTGCAAATAAAATTAATTATTTTAGATATTTAAATAGTTTTAAAGTATTTACATGACACGTTATTTAGAATTTATTCTCGTATATTCTAAATCCATAAATGTTTTTACAGGCAGTACATATTTCTATTCTAGTGATACGAAAAAAAGTAATGCGTATAAATGCATGTTTATATAACTGGCCACACGTGCCGTCTGTAACAAATTATAATTCTGTACATTGTCTATTTTAGTCTATAAATATAGTTGAAATCGCTGGTATATTAGTCTTGAAAAAAGAAAGGAAGGTAGGGGTTGCATAGATGTATGTATGTATGTGATATTCGCCTATAACTGCAATTTGCGGCAACTTTCCTTTCAATTTCTACATTATATTGCTAATGTCTTTTTTATTAGCCTAATCAATTAAACACGTTCAATTCATTATTGCCTATTTTTTAACGCTAGTAGCAACCGGAAATATTGGCAATAAAGCCTTGCGTTAAGGTTGCGTCAACGTGGGTGGCATTTTTGGCTGCAGTACGTCATATTTTTACGCTCATACCAAAATACATTTGTATATGCCAACTTCATTTCTTCTAATTTCGCTTATGCGTGTTAAGTCTATACTCGAGATAATTCTTCAGAAAATAACAAAATGCGCGTAATGCCACTGTTTCGATGTGAAATGAGTCACGCGTGGGCCATGCTAAATTTTACTATATGCTCATAAAAATGTATAGCATACGCATGCTGCTGTTTGTGTGGGAAAATATGCGATAATAATTAAGCAGCTCTTTCAAAAACAGTTAATAATTGTTGTTTGCACACAAAATCGAGAAATTAATATTTGGTTCAAAATAAAAAATTCAGTTGTTTTTAAAATGATTACAGTAAAAGTTTTGCCCACATGCGTCATCGATTGCTAAATATTATCTCTTTTCTGCATTATTCTTCTTTTAGGGTCAATGACACTTACACCCAAAAACTACTTGCCATTCACCGATATACATACATATGCAGTTTTATAATTATAATTTGTTATTTTAAATCATTAAATTCGCACGAGTAAACATCTATTTCTAACTTGCTTCATCTTTTCTTGTAAACTTGCTAATTTCTTGAAATCCAATCAAAAAGAATTTGCCGCGGGCTAAAATAAAAATAATGTGCAAAAAAAACTTTGTAGCCGAAACAACCCATAAGTATATTTAACCACTCTTAACTTTTTCTCTTGTACTTTAGTAGTCATAAAGCAGCAAAGACAACGTGTGAACAACCTCTAATCAATAATTGAATCAACAACTCAAACGATAGTAATCGACTTTCGGTATAAATTCTTCACTTTGCTCAGCTTACTGTTTGTTTTTCGGTTTATATTTTAATGCGTTGAACTCATTAAAACTTTTCAACACCTTTGCGCATTTATTTTGCCAAGCATCATAATTGCTGCCCAAAAGTCAATTGTAATTACACTTTACTACTTGCTTCATTAAAAAATCGGTTGCGTGTTTAAACCACTTTCAACTTTCCAACATACCAGTTCAGCATCCCGCGACCTTTATTGAAATCACACAAATGGTTAGTTAAATGCGACTCCACATTTTCCGACCTAAAAAGGTTTTGTCTGGCCAACAACAAGACTAGTTTTGGAGCGCACCATTGCGCTCTTCACTACGTGGTGTTTAATAAGTTTGGTACGTTTAAAGTGTGTTATTGCAATGGTGTCTCAATAATTCTGGTTTCTACAATTTATTTTCGCGTTTCTCGCCCGCTTTACAGCTCGAAAGTCATATAAGTTATATGCTTTTATATTTATTTTAAAATATATTTTTTGCATTATAAGTGAGCCGTTGCTGCTGAATTTCACTTTTATGTGCCGTCGTGTCTTGATGTGCTACCAGCAAGCGTCAATACATTTATTTCGGGTTTGCAATTAAATTTTCGCCACCTTTGCTTGAACTCAAGCACCTTTCAGTTCACACGTTAGCCCGAGCGCTTCGAATATAAAATTCTCTCAACAGAGTTGCTTAAGTAGAATTTGCCAAAAAAAAAGTAGAACTCGGCAAAAAAAGCGAGCTAGCACATGGTTTGTTTACTTTCATTTGTGCAACTTCTCAGACAGCCGTGATTTGTGACGTCTCACTACTGTAGTGGATTTTAAATTATGTTCAGCTCTTTGCTTTTATCGATAATTTTTGACTTTTTCAATGTTGTCATAATGTAAATCGAGAATTATTAAGATATTCATTCTGATTTGAAAACTTTCCTGGCAAATAAATATTTTCGTTTGTTTGCATTTTTGCACTTGGGCTTGAAAGCGTCGCCATTCACGCGAAATAACCAATCGCATTTATATTGCAACTATTTGCCTTGCAAGCTCATTTTTTGTTTATTATTTCCAATGTCTGTGTTGCTGTTGGCGCGAAATTGTTTACCCTTCACCGGCCAAATGCTTCCCAGCAATTCCTCACATATATTTTCATGGAAAATCAATCAATTAATGCGCTGGCATGGCGGCTGGGCAGCGATGTGCCTAATAGGCTGCGCTTTAAATTATTAACAATTATAAAAATCATGAGAGATTTAGCATTCAATTTACGCATACGCGCGTCGTTGAGCAGGGGTTAATTGTATTGCCTGCGAGCGGCCCAAACGCGTCCAGAGTCAATGGCTCTTTTGCATGATGCAATATTTGAAAACTATTTCATGCGAGTGCGCTAATTGCCAATAACGGAAAGGCGTACGTACATTTATACACATACTCTTAAACTTCGACGCATGTGCAATTGTTTACTACGCTGATTATACTTATACATATATATTTTGTTTTGGGTTTTTTACTCCTTCTAATTAAGTTTGTGGTTTCTTTATTGATCGCGATTCGCCCAATTCATTTGTTTGGATGAATGTGTTGACGACATGCCTTGGCAAGCAGTCATTAAGTCAAATATATTTGTCTGCTGCGGTAATTTGACGTTGAGTTCCTTACGTTCACCGCTTCATTCATACACAATATCACAGCATTAAACAATCGCTTTTGCACGCTTTAACACAGCTTTAATATTTCCGTAAAATTCCAAAGTTTATCAATTAGTCATAACGTCTAATTAATGTGCGCTTGTGTTGAAATACGCCACAAAAGTTTGTTTTACTACATAAATGAGGATTCCAAGAATGCGCTGCAAAGCAAGCTAATAACATTCAAACTCAAACTTACGTCAGCCAAAGTGAACATAGATTTGGTTTTTTCTTCTTCTTTGATTTCTAAAATGTCGATGGCGTTCATTCCGCTCGTTTTCTAGAAATTAATTTGAACGATCTTAGAACATATTCTCGTTAAATAGCATTTAATAAATATTTGAGCAACGATAGAATTAAAGAAGAAAATAAACTGTCAATATTCATATATTGTGCGTTCAATCGATAACTCTTATATTTTCACACCATATTGCCATTGAAAATTTATTCTAAAAAAATATAAAACCAAAATTATCACTTTATTTTTTCTACATCATCATCAAATAACATTTTTGACTACTTCTAAGTCCATTGGCAAATTTTTACTGCGTAGTTCATTTTTTTAAGCATGTTTTTTCGCTTTTTCTGTTTACATTTTTAGTGCTTTGGCTTACAATTCGTTCCATTTTTATTTATTAGCTCTTTCTTCAATGCCAGCTGAACAGCGGTCGATTTGTTTGCTTGACATTTCTGCGATTTTGCGCTTCACTGCGTCTTTGACTTTAAGTTGTAATGAGTCACTATGTAGTTGTTTTCAGAAACTAGTTTTTAAAGCAAAATAGAAATAATAAAAGAGAGATAATGCATAGTATAAGAAATTTAATTTACATTGACCTTTCACACAAATTCCGTTGTTACTTTCGTACAAAAATCCCCACTTTACGTTTTCAACCGGCTTTTTAAGGCCGCTACTAAAGCCACAAAAATTATTGTATGCATTTAGTTGATGACTAAGTGAGTGCTTTACATTTAATTCACTGTTTTTTATTGCAATAAATGCATATGTGAAACATTTGACGCATGCGGGTATTAAATAATTTATATGTTCGGGTGACTTCATTCGAATTTCTGCTACGTCAAATTTGTGGTATTATGTCAGTTGCACTGCGTTGTTTATCAAAAACGTTAAACTTCCAAGAAAGAAAAAATATATGTATGAAATGCAATTTTGCCTAGGCTATGTACATATATGTTATCGATTTTCGATATTATATTATTGCCAGTGTGTTACTGCAACTTTGTATATTTTCATTTTTCATAAAATGAACTTAATAATGCACTTAAATGTGTGTGTCTTTAAAAAATATTGAATTTTTTGATGGGCTACGTAATGTACTTAACAGTAGTGTAGTCAACAGCTAGTAAATATGTATAGTATCTTCTCCTATTCTTATTTACTTCAATTCGAATGTTTTGCCTAAGAATGTTGGTTTTGCTTTTTTCCACGCTTACTCTTAAATTTACATTTTTTGAGTGTGAAATCCGAGCAAAAACGCAAAAAGTAAGGCCAAAAATCGAAAATGCGACTTCCTGTTACACGTTGGACGTATGTACGTGTTACTTTAAAAAAAAAAAAAGTCAATTGCGTAGAAAATTATTGTGCTCGACATCTGCTATATTTTTATTTTCGCTATTACATTGCGAATATATTAAATTTTATTATACAGTATATGTACATATGTATGTATGTGCGCGCTATATAAGTAAATGGCAACGTCATTAAAGTAACTCAAGCGTATTGATGACGATATGAGCACTTAGCTGCTTGTTTAGATTAGGCAAAATTGAAGTAAAGATCAAAGAAAATGTAGTACAAGCTCGCAGCCCCATTCGTGAAGAATAACGCAAAGCTGGAAAATACTGGAAGAAAATGTAAAATTGCATAGGTCAAAGCGTAGGTGGGAAATACTTTCCAAGAACAATTCAATATATGTAAGACTGCTTGTATTTTGTAAACAAATTATATTAGGTTGTTTAACATTCCGTATCATAAACGACTGCTACCGACAAAAGCCACGGGCACGCTTACTTAAAGCGTGTGCCGCCAGTGTATAATGGGTGCCGGTGTATTAATGTGTGACTAGTTGTAAAATCGTAATAAAAATGATAATAGCAAGTTTCAAGTGCATTATTTGCCAACACGTTAGAAAAACAGACACAGGCATGTCTATTTTACGCGTGAATGCTTGATTACTCTCGTGGTGTGCGGCTGTTAGAAACTCCAGTAGCGGCACTAACATTTACTGCGAACTGCTTGCCGCTCGCCTGTTGTAATTAGTGTAGTAGTATGTGGACAGCTGTTGGCAAGTTAATTACTTACAATTCGCTTATCAGCTTTAGACGCTGCCCGCTTGAGTGATTGCATTTGAACGCCCTTGACTCAATTCTCAAGCGTTTAGAAGGGTGGAGTTGACATTAAATTAATATTAAACTATTAAACTTAAAAGTTCAAATCTCTACTAACCTAAAGGAGAAAATGTTTTATTTTTTTTTTTTTTTTACTTTACGTGTTACGAAATGGAAATATTATATTATTTTCCGAGCTAACGCTTTAATCTCCGAAGAAATTGTTCTGATCGGTCCACTATAGCATATATGTAGCTGCCATACAAACTGACCGCTTAAACGCAAGCTCTTGTATGTACATTTTTTATATGCGGAGAGTTTCGGTAAAACCAAAGTTAGCGTTTTTTTTTTTTGTTTTTGTTGATATTTTTTCCTTTCTTTGTTCTTTCCCAGTAATCGCATTAAAAGCTTTACACCACATTTTGCTTTTATTTAGTAATTCATGTAACCACATTTTATTTACCGCAATACTTGCTGAAAATTTTACATTACTATTTTTGCATATTAAACGTATTGCAATCTGCATTGTGTATGCTCTGCTTTGGTCGCATGATCTCATCCAGTTAGTTAATAGTTGTGAACTGGTTATTTGCATACGCCCTTCTTTTCACAATCAGCGCGGCAGTATTTATCTGCTCGCTAGCCACAAAATGGCGAGTGTTTTTAGCATGATTTGCACATTTGCTCATCTATTGGTTCCCAAGTGTGTTTTCTTTTCGTCTGATCTCTGTCGCCAAACTCAAACCACAACAACAATGTGCTAATCTCAGTATCAGCCGTCAAGAAGCCGCTGACTTTTGCACCTACCACGTTGATTTTTCTGCACATGATATCGTTCAATCTTGTCGTCTTCTTTGTTGTGCTTGCAACAGCAATTGTGATCTTTGTATATTTACGTTATTATTATTATTATTATCTCCCACGAAAGCGGAAGCAACTTGTCTTTTGCTCGTGTGTGTGTGCATAATCTTCGCGACTTTTCCATCAGCGCCGCCAGCAGTGTCAACTTTCAACCTGTCACCTTTGTTGATCCTTTCCATAATGTAAATTGAATCCTTTGTTTCTTTCTTTAAGTATTTGTAGTAAGTAAATATATGTTTACAAATTTACTTTTCCGTTTTAATGGGCGTCTTTATATGCTGTATGCTTGCAAACACACATTTTCTTTGACATGTCTCCGTCATCGTACAGTAGCTGTGCTTGCTGAACATTTGAACAAAGAAATACCTAAAATTATTGCCATTCCTTCTCAAAGATTTCTCAATTTTTATATCTGTAATACAAGTAGGCTGTTAAAAGTCTGATTAAAAGCTTTTTTTTGTGACCGAAAACTTTCCAATACGTTTCCACTTGTTTAGAAAAAAAAATATTTTTTAAAATAAATTTTTGTATAGCATTAAAATACTTTTTGAATGCTCGATAGATTTTTTTGTGCAATCGATAACATTTCAAGGAAATATTTTGCTGAAAGCTCTACGTTTTAAAATCTTTTTGTGAAATTCTAAATTTGACCTCAAAACTTTTCTGATAAATTTAAACTTTTTTGGTGCTGGAAAATGAAGCAAAACTATTTTTTCACACTCACACACACGCTGAAATCTTTACGTTTTAAAAGCTGTTTCTGGAGTTTTTGAAGTGTTACGGAAAACATTTCTGATCATTTATGTTGAAAGCTATATTTTTTTAAAGCTTTTTCTGAAGTTCTAAAGCTTTCATAAAGCTGTTATTTAAATATTTTCTAGCCTTAATATTATCATACTTTAGAAATGATTATAAAAAAAAATAAATTTGCTATGAAAGCTTTATCGAGTGCTTTTTTCGAGCTTAAACATTAAGCTTTTGATTTTTTTGCTTCACACATTTCGCTTACACTGTGTGCCTTGTCAGCGGTTACTTTTCACTGTCAACGCTGCTGTCTTGGTTACCGTTTTTTCTTCACTGCTACACTTAATAGCATTTTCTGCTTCACTTCGAATGCGTCAAGCATGTTTATCGATTTCTTTTCTGTTAAAAATAATAAGCACGCAAGAACAATACAGGCAGGCGGCAGTAGAAACGCTATGTATATGCAAGCAAAGTAATGAATACTAAATGAAAATGCCTAAGCATTCATTTAGAAGGCAACCGAATTTGAAAGGCGCAGCTTGAGCATGGATGGACGTGCTGTCAATTACATAAATTAGTTAAATTGCGCAGATGTAAATAAAAGAATAGAGGCTACACGATATTTGAACTGAGCAGGCAGAGATAAATCAGTTAAGGTCAATGCCTTTTGCAGCCTTTTATTAAATTGCTTAATGTAATAGTTTTTTTCTGCGCGCCTTGCACAAATTCGTCGTCCACTTTTATTCGAGTATTAATTTTTAATAGTTGGTGTTTCTAAACTATTCAACATCATAAATCGTTTTTTGAACTCCCCACAGGTGGTACGAAGGACACTTTTTCCACCACAAGTCGTGCATGTTGCGCACTTAAATTTTTATGAATTTTTGTTGTTGTTATTTTTCTGCCATACATTTTTCACACTACGGTTTTAAGTAGCCCAACAACGGCTTTAACTCTCTGTGTTCGTTTCGTTACAACGCGGTATTGACTTTTGACACGAAACTTCGCGCACTGTATATTTCCATACCATAGCTGCTGTTCGGTCAACGTGGCGTATGATGAACACGTTAAAGTTTTGACGTGCCAATTGGAACGTTGCGCTTAGCGCTGCCTATCAGCTGAAGAGGGAGAATATGAAGAGCACACAAATGTAATTAATCATTCTATTGATTTGTTTATGTACACAAATTGATTAGTTGTGCCATTCGAGAGTAATATAAATAATAAAAACAACAGCAAAGTTTATAGAAAAACATGCAAAACTTATTTGCTTTCAATTTTAACGTGTCGCAACTCAGCAAATATTTGCAAAATTATATTTGCATTTATTCGCGTTCACTTTCATTTTGTTATAAGAACAAAAAAAGCAGCAAAACAAATAGTAAAAATAAGTAAAATTTTGCGTAAAAGCTTGCCGCAATTCTGTTATGGCGTCTGTCACCCGTTGCCCGCTTCCGCTGTCAGCCACTTACGTCAGTGTCATTGTGCTTTCGGTTAGTGTGGTTAGTTTTGAGTCTTGCCAAAAATATAAATTCAATTAGTCGGAAGGTTGCCATTTCTACGCATGCGGTCGCAAGTTTTCTTACACAATATTTGCTGCACGCAGCTTCACCTTCGTCAAGTGCAGCATAGAAAGTGAAATTTCTCATGTTTACAATTTATTTTAGCTTTTCTATTTCTATTTTCACTACATACTCAATATACAATAGTGGAATGTCAATAGTTAGCATAAGCTATGCAGATGTCCTAGACCCAATTGAAAGTGGTTGAACCATTGCAAAGAAGCATTGCACGCACTTAGACTTGAAATTCTGGCGCGCATACTTACACTAATTCTTTATATATTTAAATTCTAATTTTTTCTTGATCTTATTTATTTATTTTTTTTTAATTAATTTATTTTTTTGTTATTTTTGCTTTAATTTTTTCAATTTTGGTTGTCAAATATAATAGTATCCAATAAATGCAATCGCAAATAATTCCTTTAATGCGAATTGTGCTTCGATGAAAGGAATGTATCGCCGAATTTTTCGACTGCAATATTTTATACGCAAAAATGTAAGGTCAAAAGATACCAAATACGTGTTAAACTTGTTGGTCTTAATATTTTTTTATTTTCTATATAATTTTTGCATTTAATTTTTTTATACAAAAATGTTTTACGTAATTTCACGATTTTATGCGCGTGTGTTAATTAATTGCTGATAAGAGCCAACTTAAAAATAGCTGATCCCATTGATTAATTCACTTTGGTAATTAGCGTGTTCTATTATTAGATGCCATTTTGTCCATCAAATCAATCATATAAGTTTAAACACATTAACACGTTACAATGTGAATTAAACATCAGAAAATGTGAAGAAGTACTTAACATACGTTTTATAGGTGCAGTGGAATACTTCTTACAGCTGCACTCGAGCGTGAATTTGTTAAAAAAATATGAACTCCTTTGTAGTAACAATTTCGATCTGCTTATTAATACATTTTTCTACGCAGTAAAGATATGCTCGGAATTAAAAGCGCTGATCAGTTATTTACCCCGTGTTTCTGATTGATTTTTGCATGTCTGCTATTTTACAACTTTTTTCATGTTATCATTGAACTTTTGTAACGTTTATGGTATTATTCCAATATTCTAAGGCTTTCACTAAAGAGCTTTGGCACGCCCTTTAGAGCTTTCACAAGCTTTGAAAGTAAATATTTAAGCTATTATTCAAATATTATGAGGCTTTTATTAAATATCTTCGAGCTTTCACAAGCTTTAACTATACTTCGGTTATTTTTCCAGCACTTGCTGAAAGAACTTTCTTCTATTATATACTTATTGCACGCCATAGTCGCTAAAATTATCATTTCTTCTCCACATTAAAGTTCTTTCTAATACAGACGTAATTGTACACTGCATTATTCATATCGAATCCGTTCATACGCATTTAAGTCCTTATTTTCCACGCTAGCGCATGCAACACGCAAAGTAGCGTGCAATTAAATGTAAAGGACAAAAACACGCGTTTGAATATATTTTTTAAGAAACTACAAAAATAGTTTCAGGATCAAAGCTTTGACGCATTAGAATTTTCTCTGCTATACAATTTTCAATTGTGTTATTCTTTGCTAGTTTCATTACATGAATTTTCGAAGTAATTAATTAATGATCAATTAATTATTAACGAATTGACAAATTTAACTGATTAATTTGCTCACATGATTAATATTTAACTTATTTGAATTGAACTGTCATTACTTGTAATAATATAAACTGTGATACACACTGCAACTTCATTTTGAAGAACTTAACTTGAGCACGCACTGTCAATTTATTTCACACGTCAAGTTACTTTGTTTAGCAATTACTTATTCCTTTAGCTTTTAAAGTGTTCTTTGCCACATTTTTCAACTTAACTGTTTTTTCTCAATTCTTCTTACCTGCAGCTGCAAAATCAAACGAATTTTAAATCTTTAATACGAACATTTTCTTGAACTCCCCTTTTCATTCCTTGTTTAAATATACATTTTGAATAGGTCAACTCAAATGCACGTGGCAGTAATTCAGTAATTGAAGAAGGAAAAAATCAATTTCCTTGCTTTTCTTGCTACATTTGCGGGTGTGAGTAGCACCCAGACTACTAGGAAAATGTTTGTGCTGCCATGCGTCAATAAGCGCCACGGGCTGTGTTGGCCAACAAGCTATATAACAACAACGGCAGTAGCTATAGAAAGTACATCCGCACCTGTTACTTTGCAAGCCAACTGGCGCAGGTGTGTCCGAAAAAAGCTGGCCACTTAGAATGAGGTCATAAGTCGAGTGTTAGTGAAAAAAGGATTTTTAATGTCTGCTCGAGTGCACACATAGGACTAGCTGTATTTGCTAGTTTGTATATTGAAGTGTTCTTGCAGCCGAAGTTTAGCCAGAGTGGACGATACAAAAATACCTCAATTTCCATTCAAATAGTCTGTCCACAAGCCACTTTCTTTAAGCATTTACACAATTTTTTTTTTTATAAAATTTTGTGTTGTCGGGTATCTAATTTCACATTCCATTAATGCACTCGCTAACTTCACCAATTATGTGCACAAGTTATCGTTTATTTTTCACCAAAAATGTTACTTTAACTTGCTGCGTTGTGAAGCGATTTTTTATGTTTTTTTATACTTTTGTTTGGCAATTTCTTCTCGCCTTACTTTGTTTACTGACAAACGCTTGATCAATCTAGTTATAATCCTTCAGCATATTTTCACTGTGTGCCAATCAGTCACTTGAAATGATTTATACCAGTTTTCGGCAGTTTTTTGACGATTTCTGCAATATTTGCAAATGTCATTTAAAGTAGCCTGTATTAAAGCAATTTCACAAGTTCTTGCGCTGCTGGTACTTAATGTGTATACCGTATGAAGTGTGCAGATTAGTTATCGATATCAGCTTTGAGTTTGATCGCTCACCACTGATGACATATCTGTAAACAAGTTTATTTGTTTTTAAATTTGAAGTGGGCACTTGCATGACTTCAATTATTACGAAATTTGAGTAAACAAAAAATGTTAATTTAAATTTTCTGTATGGCATAGATACATATATGTGTACATATGTACATATGTATCATATTAGAATATTATATATATGTATATTATGTATTCTTGTGAAATTTACGCCCACTTGGCATACGAGGCCAAAATAAAAGTAAAATATATAAAGAATCAGTTTAAATTTCTATTGCTGAAGTGTTGCAATCATATATACATTTGTACTTCAAGATTAAGCCCCACCACTTTAATTAGTAATACAGATATTTAAAACTTTTAAATATTTATTTGATATTTCAATGTTTTTTTGTTATGTTTTTGTTTTAATTTATTTTTATTTTTTGTTTTGCGCTTCATTATAGCTCCTAATTACCAATAATTTGCGTTTTAAGTACTAATTTTTAAATGCTTCATGTAAGCCCTTGATAACATGACTTGGACTCGTGAAACTCACATGTACCTTTGTATGTATACATATGTGTGTACGGCCAACATATTTACATACTTATAAATAAATGTAAAAGCCCTTCCTGGCTTATCAACGTTTTGCGGTTGAGCCACAGCTCACGGTGACTTATCAGCGCTGCTTTTTTATTTTTGTCTTCGCTGCTAAGTACGCGTCGCCATTGCAAGAATTGCAAATGGATTTTTAACACACACAATCACACATTGAGTAAGCTCCAGCACTAGCTTGCAGCGCTAACACACATTCCATGCGTTGGTGCTAATTATTTTTCCCCCGTTTACTTCTTGTTTGCCATTAATTTCCACTAATTCCATTCAACGTAATATACTAAGCAACAAATGTACATAAATATACACACGTGCATATGTACATATGTATGTGTATGTGAGATTTTTTTTTCCACCACACCGCCGTGTTGGCTTCGCTGGGTGCCTTCGTGTGTTGTATTACCTGTCGGAGCAATTATGTACTTCGGCTTTTTCATACACTCGCACACACACACACACACACATCCGCTCCGTTATGCGCTCTACTTGGCCATAGTCGCTTACGATAGCCACTGCTTGGCGACTTCGTGTTTCTTTTTCGGCTGATGCGGCGTTCGTGCCTACCCGATGTACGTTTCGCACATTCAGCGCTGCGTGTGTGCGCGCTGAGTGGATATTCAACTTTCGCTTTTCTATTTTCCGCCGCCGCTTAAGCAGTGGGTGGGTGGTTGGCTGACAGCGGGTGGACATTTGGAAAATAGATAACATCCATGATACACATACGCCATGGACGCACATACGGACTTTGCACACGAGTGTATTTATGTGTATGTATGTACATGTAAAAGTGTGCGTGAGCGCGCTGAAAATGTTAGCTGCCATCGTCCATTGTGTGCGCTGGTATGTGTTTCATGTTCGCATTCGCACTCACTTTCGTGTGTTCGCGCGCGTGTGTAGTCGTATTCGTATGTGTACGAGAAGGTATTTTTTTTTGTAATTTTTAAATTCAGCATATTCGTGGCAATATGAGCGGCAACATGTTGTAGTTAGTAAGTCAGTCGGCGTTTGACAGTCACAGTAAGAAGAGGCTATTAATGATTCCAATAGCCGATAATATAACACACGCGCTCACTGCAACAACAATAAGTAAAAGCGAAAAATTTAGAAATACAACAACACGTCAACGGGTTTGGTCTGCAATACGTGCAAAAAACTCGACAAAATAAAGAAAAACAAACATTTTTATTGAAAATTTCAAATTCGAAACGAAACATAGAAATATAATATTGAAAACATATCGATTTCGGAAACTCAAAATTCATACGAAAGTTTTTGCTAAATGTTTGCGAAATTTCCCAACACACCAGTAATGTGTTTTTACCGTTAATTTCAGTAAACAAGTGCAATGTGACTGTTTAGAAACAGAAAGTTTCCTTAAAAGAAAAGCGCCACAAGTGTTTCGTATAAATTTGTGCTCATTGTGCAAAAACCAATATTCAAGGACCCAGTGCATGCGTCCTCAGTGTCAGCGTGAATAACTTTCAGTGCGAAAAAAAATTACATTTAACTACAGTGCCTTCTAAAGTGTGTTTTTTTTCATTCACTGAGATTGTTAAGCCAATTAGTGGCATTTCGAAAGAAAGACAAATAAAAAACAACTGCAAATTGTAAAAAGTGCGAACAGCAAAGGCAACACATAATTAAGTCGCCAGTCAGCGCGTTGTAGTGGCAAAGTTATAGTGCATACAGATAACGTTAAAGACCGCAAAGACTAACAAAGAAATTACCCTAAGACCAATATTTCAACCCTGATGGCAACAACAGCACCGGCCAGCGCCCCCCTTATCAGCCACAGCAGCTCCGCCAACAGCAGCAGCAAGCCGATTACCATACCCTTGCTTGAGCGCTTCACCAGCCAGCTATCCACCGGTTCGGCCGACAGTGGCGTCGTTGTTGTTGGTGCTAACTCTTCCAACAGCAACTCTGTGGCGTTGACTAGAAAAAACCTTGCCGCCAACTGTTCATTGGATACGCGCTGCAATTCGCTATGTCTGCACGGCACGAATGTCAAATGGCAGCTCCAGAAGCTGAAGCAGCCCACCAATAAACAATTGCTGTCGCAGGATAGTGGCATCGATGCCGTTGTCGATGGCGGTAGTGGCGGCACATTGGCCGCTGATGGCGACGCGGATTCGACTGCCGGTTCGCGGCAACAACTCAAGTCCATGCAGTGTTCGTCGTCCAGCAGTGAGTCGCTGGGCGGCAATTCATCTGGCCTGTCGCTGTCCAAATATTCGGAGGATGGCGGCGAGTCGGAGAACTCGTCGGGCATTTGCATGAGTGTCGGCAGTGGCCGACGCATTAAGTATCGCAGTAGCGCCAGCACCTGCACTCAAGGTTTAGAGGACCGTATCGAAGAGGTAGACATACCAGACGATTACGACGAGGAGGAAGACGACGTGGATAATGACGACGTCGAAGTAGACGAAGACGATGATGAAGTCGATGTAGGCGTAGATGATGATTTGGACGTGGATGAGGATGAAGACGTTGAAAGTGACAGCGATTCGGGCAACAACTCGGGTGTTGTAGGCGAAACAGGCAGCGCCTCCATGCCTACAACGGTCGGTACACTAAATGGCTCCTTTGGCAAGATCGTGCCAACGAAAGCAATCGGCCTCAAAGAACCACCGGCAGCGAATCAATTGCTCATCAAATCGTCGCTACATGCGCCGCAATGCGCCTCAGCGCCGGTAGGCAGTGTTACTTACTCAACGTCCCACCACAAAGCCAATGAAACAAATAAGCCAACCACTAGCAGTAGTAACCATAATAATCTAAACAATAATCGTAGTAGTAGCACTAGAGACCATAGTAGTAGTAGTAGTAAACCGCAAGCAGCCACTAAGTCCAAAAATCCCGAATCACAAGTATTGGCCACTGATGGCAATTATTATTTTCCGCTGCTGAAAATCTCCGACGATCCGTACATTGATTCGAAATTGATTAACAAGAAGGATGGCCTACAGGACACCATGTACTATCTGGACGAGTTCGGCAGTCCGAAATTGCGCGAGAAATTCGCACGCAAACAGAAGGAGAAGGAACAGAAGCAACAGAAGGCGCAAAGGAAGCAAAGCAAACGCGAAGAGGAACGTAAGAAGCGCACAACATTGGCGCCGAACGCCACTGCTGCATTCACGACTGACAAGCAAACCGCTAAAAGCGGCGCGACAATGGAGTCCAAAAAACCAAGCAACGTCATAGACGCTGCAACAAACTGTGATGATAGCTCCAAGGAGCAAAGGCAAAGTAGTAGTTATAAGCACAAATGCGACGCTGCGGCTGGGAGCGAGCAGAAGACCGCTAATGAGGCGGATACGCGCATTACAGCGAGCAACAAGTCGTTGTCGACCGCAACCTGCGTGACCTGGAACAAAGTATTTCGCAAGTTCAAAACTGTATTAGGTAAATGGGGATATTTTAGAGTCTAACTTTTTTTTCTAATTAAAATCTGATATGGTGAAAATAATATAAGCATATTTTTGTGAAAGTTTGAAAAATTATTGTTTTGAAAGTTTAAAAAAAATATTTAAGTATAAAAAATATCTTCTGAAAGTTAAAAAATTGTTTTTTACAAAAAAAAAAAAAAAATATAACAAAAAAATGTGTATGCAAATCTAAAAAAACATTGCTTTTGAAAATTTTAAAGTGAAATCCTTGATGTTCAGAATTGCAAAGTAGTCTTAAAATATGTTTTCAAATACCATAGAGGATTGTAATGTTTTTATCATACAAAAAGATTTTTAGAAAACAACTTTCGAAGTTCGATTATTTTTTTTAGTATGTAAATTTTATTTTGATAATTGTATAGTCTAAAAACTACATATATTTCAAAATGCCGCAAGCATTTTTTTTTACTTAATTTTTAGTTCAATTTTGTAACTTACACATTTTTCTTCTCTCTTTTTAGGTAAGTCTGATATCAGAACGCAAGCTATAGCCAATACTGGTAAGGCACAAGTTTTTATAAATTCAATAATTGTTCGACATTAGAAAACGTTTTTAAGCTTTTTGTAATATATGTATAGATTGGAAAACATTTATAGTAAATGCAACTTGTTGCCTATTTTTAGGCGTGCAGAAATTCGTGAATTTTCTTTGTAGTATTGTAGGAATCTTCTTACATTTTTTAAAGGTTTTACAGACGTACATATGTAAATTCGATAGAATTTGTAATTTGGACTTTTTTATTTTTATTAATTTTTTTTTTTAATTTTTTATTTAATTGTTTTTCTTAAATTTAATTTCAAATTTCTTGGATAATAATTTATGCAGTTACAATTTGTAATGTCATAATTTCAATAATTTCCGTATTGTTTCCCAAAAGTATTTTCCGCTGTCATATGTTCCATTATGCATATGTATGAGGAATACATACATATATGTATTTGTACATATTTAATTTTTTTTCTCAAAAATTGAAGCAAGCATGCCAGATTTGTCCCAATTCATAGCCACCTACGTATGTACATACATACTAGTATATTATATATGTACTTAAAACAAAAATTAAAAGAAAAAACGATTTTTTCTGCTTTTGCGGTAATTTTATTTTTAACAGCACTTTTCCGGATATTTTTGTAAATTGAAACTGAATTTCCTTAAATGTGGCACTGCTTGCCATAATTTGCTCGTATAAAGCGTTAAATAAACAATTTGCTGTTTTAAAACTTTTCGTGACTACGTCATAAAATTAAAATTTTTGAAACTTGGCAATTCAAACCTATTTTTCCTGTTTTATGTACATATTTATTTCGAATTTATTTACATAATTCGTATTTAACTCGTCGATGACCGAGTTAATAAGCAACTCATATCGTTCTGAACTTTGATTGCTGCCTTGTGGGCAATATTACATAGTTTATACGCATATGATTACATGTTTATATGTATAAATACAAAAATATATACACATATATTTACGATGGAGATATTGCTATAGCAGCAAATGTAGCACAAATAGTAAACAATACGCAGAACAAAGACGCATTTTGCGTGCGTATATGTAACCTTATTAATTCCTTATCATTACATTTATTTGCTTATTTATTATATTTTTTACTGTTTTCGAATTTTTTGATTACATATTTTCGGAATTATTTCATATTTTTTTTTAATTATTGTTATTTGTTTCGTATAAAAAATATTTGTATAAATATTTATAAAAAGAAAAATATTTTTTATTTACTTTTTATATCTTTCAATTTTTTATTTAAAATATATAGATATTTTTTATGATTTTTTTATACATTTTTTTTATTTATATAATTCTTTTATACATTTTTTGGAATTGTTTAATGTTTTTCTTAAAAATATTACTGTTATATTTGATAAAAAATATTTGTATAAACATTTATAAAAAAGATAAATATTTTTTGTTGTTAATTTTTTTTTGTGATTTTTTTAGAGTATTTTAAAAATATTTTTTTATGATTTTTTTAAATACAGATATTTTAGATATTTTTAAAATAGTTTACTTTTACACTTTTTTTATTAAATGTGTTTAAAGAAAAATTAAAAATTGTTTATAATTTTTTTATTATTAATTATTTTTTTCAAATACAGATATTTTATATATCATTTATATAATTTTTTATTCCATTTTTTATTTTTGTTTTATTTTTTAAATTTTTTTATTTCTTTTTTAAATTGTTTTATTTCTTTTAATTGTTTTTGCTTTGTTTTGGTTTTTAATTTTTTTTAAAGAAATTTTAAATTTTTTTTATAAAAAAAATTTGTTTTATAAAACTTTAAAAGTTTATAATTTTTTGTCATTTTATAAGACTAAATACAGGGATTGCGATTTTTGCTCGCACAATACAATTATGTGAGATTTACACATACAAAGTTGCAAGGCGCGATAAGACTTACTACTATATGTATATTATTTTTATTTCCTCCACATTGATTACAAATGGCCACAAAGCGATTAAGCCAAGCAAAAAGAAAGCGTAAAAAACGTCAACACGTCATTTACGAAAATAATTCAATGAACGCACAAGAACAAATGCGTTATTTATCATTTCGCTTTGCTGCGTGCATTGGCTGCCATAGCTATACAGCTGTGCCCCTTCCCCTTTTTACATATGTACACTCACTAAAAGTATTCTTCCGATAGGTTAGACTGTTTGTCAGTCCTTTTGTCACTTGCCGATAAGCAGCCGCTATCAGCATGACTGTTGCTTATTTCACTTTGTGCAGCCTCTTTTAAGCATTCTCGTTGTTTTTATAAAATTATATAAATTTTATAGTTTTCTTTCGTTTTTTTTTTTTTTTTGTTGGTTTAGTTTAATACATACTTTGTAGCTTTGTTTGTTTTTACTATACATTTTCTATAGAAATTTTGTAATTGTACTTTTGGCACAAGTTTTTTTATAAATGAATTTTTAATTGTATTTCTTGAGCGCGGAAAAATCTACTATCTGTATAATTTGCACAATGAAAGCGGTCATTTAGGTTATCGCGCCTAAAAAGTCAGCTGTTTTATGCAGCGAGCGTACGACGACAAGAAATATTCAAGATGTACATTCATACATAAAACTCGGCAAAAAAGAGAAAATGTAAGAATAATGAACTTTTTTCACTTTTGGCTAGGAAAAATATCAATTTTATCAATTTGAATTTGTTCAATTTTTTTATTTAATTTATTTTTTATAATTTTTTYTTTCATTTCATTTTTTTAAATTATTTTTTTTCATTTCATTTATAAATTTTTTTTTATTTTTACTATTTATTTTGTTTTGTCATTTGTTTTTCTTTAATATGTATTTCTTGCCATTAATGACACTTCACACTTACCTAATTTTGTTTTGATAATTCGAATATTTGCGTTAAGATTATATCAGTAAATTTGTGCTAATCAAATTTTGAATATTTATTTCTGTCATCAAACTTTCCAGCTGCTGCTTTGCTTAGCCTAGCAGCAGCGTGGCATCGCAGTTAGAGACATTAAAAATATTAACTTGTTTACTAGACATTTTAGCAAAGACATTTCTGCTCAAGTGATATTTAAAATAAACAATTAGAGTGGGGAAAGAAGTAAAAACAGACCTGTCCATCCGGCTAAGTCAAACAGCTACAGTGATTTGCCTATTTTATTCATAGGTATTTATATACGAATGTACATATGTATGTAAATAAGTTGCGGTGTGCACTCAAAAACACATTTACTATGTTAATACCACTATATGTATAGTATATACATTACTTTATATAATATATTTATTTTGAAGAAATGGGTGTGTCCGCAGCTGCCTCTCATTTCACTTTTTTCAAGCAATTTTTTTATATTTTACTTTTTATTTATTTATACATATGTTTTTTCCAATAGTGTATTTGTTTATTATCTACACTGTTCCTTCATTGTCTTATTTTTTGTTTTTTATTTATGTTTTTCGTTATTTTTAAATACAAATTTTTCTGGCACTTACAACTACACACATATGAGCATCATACGATTGGCGTCATTTTTTATGCTTCACCTATTTTGGCAACATTTCAAAAATAACAAATAATTAAAAAACGGCAGTATTAATTTTCGAATTTATGCACATACTTATGCATGCAGACTTTCCTATGCGTTTTTTTTTTTTAAATTTCGTGTTTTAACAAATTTGTCAAAATTTATTTATAACACATTGCTGGCGTTTCTAGACTACAACCACAATGCAACACCCACTCAGTGCGGCTAGAAAATTTCAAATGCAAGCGACAAGCTGCGAATTTATCTATGCGTGTGCGGATAGTATTCGAGTTCGAAATTTCATTAATGCCAATGAAAAAAAAAATTGTTATTTTATTTCTCGAAAAATGCTGTCGGGAAAGCTCTTCTATCTATTTATGTATTTCTTTTTACGCTCCTAAATGTAGGCTATGCTGTGTGTAGAGACGTCGTGTCATAGCACACGTAGCATATATTTTTTTTACTTTTTGTCTAATTTTTACGCTAACATACTTTCAACTGAAACATGCCAAAAACACTCAAGATGCACAAAAATAAATATTTAAAGAAAAATCTGAAAATATTTTCGGCTGACACTTATGTATGTATGTTATTGTGAGATTTTGTTATTAAAAAGTGTGCGAGTTTATGTTTTTTTTTTGTTAAACTTTGGTATAAATTTTTATTTGTGTATTTTTGATTCGATAGAAAAATATTTTTATTTGGTAATTATATAATAATATATT
>NW_017535008.1:445582-456016 GCF_001853355.1 Bactrocera latifrons | reverse complement strand
TTTATTTATTATTTTAATTTTCCGACATTTTAAAATGGAGGAATATTTGTCTGAAATTTTTTGGCATTCATCATAATAATATTTTTCGTAAAACGGATAACGCATTTAATTTTAACTTTGTTTTCCAAAGAAATTTTATACCCGGTACAAAAAGGCTCAAAGTATACATTATAGCATTAAGTATCCATAATTAAAAAAATTAAAAAATACATAACTTTTGTATGTACAAATTTTTCGCGCATGTTACTTTCTGCGGTGACGCCACAGCCGCAAGCAAAGTTGCCACATTATGTATATGAAAATTCCAACATACGCAACCAATTTAGCGCCTTTCGTCAGCTTTTCTTCGATGAACTAGTTATGCGTCACTTTTGCAACACTCTTCATCCATTCTCACCACTTACTGTAACACTGCAATTTCTGCTGCCTCACATAATATTTATACACATTTATGCAACCACAATTCTTTGGCTTCCTTTTAATTATTGGCCCCTTCGGTGCACCTTCTGCCGAAACTTTGTACACACTCACCTCATTTCCCTTAGCGTGTTTTGTAAACATTTWCCTTTTCCACTGTTTGCCTCATCATTGTGCGCTGGTGTTGCAGGCTTGCCGCCTGAGGTCACCGCTTATTTCGCTTGTGCTGGAAGCGTACAATTTAACTCTTTAGTATATTCCCTCTTGACGCTGTGCAAACTAATTAATTTGCTGGCTTTGTGTGAAAATTTCACAGAATATGCAATAAAGTTGGCTCCCGTGGCTGTTACATAGTTCTAGCAAAATTTACCTGACCTCTCTCTAGATAATTATTGCTTATTCATAATTTTTTGCGCTTTGCCTTTTGTGTTTGTGGACTAAAAAAAATCTAACCCACTTTTGACGTCAATTTATTGCTACGTTTTCCTTGCTTTTCATTTTATTTATTTTTGTCTTTTATTTTTATTTTTTGTTTTTCCGTTCTTCTTCCAATCGTAAAATTATATAAACACACGTGTCTGACAGTATGTCTTTTCTACAAATTTGTGTGAATTTGTTTTCCTTTTTCTGAGTGTTTGCACCTGTATGCGTATTTTTAGCCATTGTAAATTTTCTACTTAATTTATTTTAGTAACGAAATGTGGCTTTCTTAGTACTTTTCTATCGTTTGATATTTCTTTTTGCACCCTTCGTGCTTCAATTGGCAGTCCTCCATCTATTTTCTATTGTCTTTTATATACATACATGTATAGCCGTTGTTTTTGTACATTATTTTTTGACATTATGACGCTCACGTTTTATTTTTGTACCGTAACTGCTGCCACGATCAACAGGATCGCGTGACAAAACATCAGTTGATGTTTTCGTTGCATTTCAAATTGCTTGCAAAACATATACACATGTTTAAATTGGAAAGGTTTTCGATTAGTTCTCATTTTTATTTACTCGAATGCAAGTCTCCAGGTTATCCTTAGTTAAGTAATACGCTGAGGCTCACAAATAGATGGTATGAGTATAATACTCATGATCAGCAGCTATGGCTCTGCTTACAAATCGTTTCTAGCTCTTCTGAAAATATTTAATGACCAAATATTGATCTAAATACAAAATATGTCTAATTCTCCAGCCTTTTGACGTCCTTAGCTAATTATCACGTTTCAGTTAACCTACAAATTATCAGATTCCTTAATAACACCTCCAAGTGTACATAGAAATTCCATTCAATATCTGCATTCTTGCTATAATTAGCTGCAAATTGATTTCATATGCGTGCTGTCTATTTTTTTTTTTATTTTTTTGAATCTATTTTTGAACCCACATATGCATATATGTATAAAACATTAGTTCCGATCGCTTCTATAGATAGTTCTGATAAACAGTGGCATATTTTTAGCACAAACGAAGTGACGTCGTACATACATACATACATACATACATATCACAATTTTGTGATCTATCTTTAGACGTGTTAATGTGCTAAACATGATGCTTCTTCCCTCTACAAACAAATACAAATACAAACAATCATAAATTTAAGTTTCACGAATTGTTTTGTCATGATCACATGTCATTAGCGCTACTTAAGGCAGCACGCCACTCTGTATATATACATACAGGCAAACTATACAACATATTGGACTATACAATAACAAAAAAGAACAACAATCACACATGATAGTGTCTGCCGCAATTGGTGTGGAGCAGTTTATTGAGCGAATTAGACAAAGTATTGAGTATTTATACTTTGATATGCTGGCTATGTTCATAAAGCAATTTCGCTAATTGCCTGATAAAAGAAAGAAAATTTCGAAGAAATTTTGACAGCCTAGAAAGAAAGCAATTTTTAGCGTTATTTTTCCTTTTTGTAGGGCGCCCCTAAGTACGCTATAATATGATATTTTTAATATCAATAAATGCACACGAGTACCATGAATTATTTAATACTTTTATATCCAACGTTAACTAAACAGCGTTCGTTACAACAACCATAAAATATCGAAAACCAAATTATTCTGTCCGAAGCACACACAACAGGTTGTTGCTTAGCTAATTCGCCTGTATAAATACATAAAGGATTGTATTATATATTATTTCAACTAAATATATGCAAATTTGTAATTAGCTAAGTTACGTTTTGTCTAACTGATGTGCTGAACACAATGAGGGCGACAGACTGCAGCAGCACGACAATGAAAATGGCGTTGTGAATCCTTCTACATGAACATTTGTGAGAAGGCAGCAACATAACAATGGCCGGCATGTACACAAGACAACACAGCTCTCCATTTTGCATGTACACACTTAAATAAAATGTTAATATTTTTTATGCAAAAAATAAGTAAATAGGTAAATTTATTTGTTTCAAATTATCAATTGTTATATACAACTGTCGGCCTGCAGTCATGTAGTCGTGCAGCTGTCAAAATAACTGTGTCCATAAGAACGTGTGTATTTTAATATTTGACAGATGGCGTTTGCAGTCTGACGCGCTCATTGTGTTCAGCACATGTCGTCTGCTGATCACAGCCAAATATAATATAATCGATCACTTTCAATGAAACGCCTTTGTAAGCAAACCTAACAATGGGTACACACTATATCACATAATTACTTAATTATCATGCGCTCATGTGATTTTTACAACTTAAACTATAAAGTAATTACACTGTCGCAATGCCCACAAAAGCATTATAAAAGTGTCTGATAAGAGCGCGCAATATAGTAGATTTTCGCTAAGTAACACTAATTGGTATTTTATACCAACACCAGTTAAGACAGCGCTTTTTTCGCATTTGATTGACGTTGGTCGGAATTTTTGCTGGATTTCAATTTCCTGTCTTTATTTGTATGCAAGCAATTTTTCCAGTCAGCCTTAAAATTCGCATACTGTTTTTTAGTGTGAGCAAATTTATTATTTAAATATTTGTATTTGTTGCAAATCAAGAAAAAAAGTAAGATGTGCGATGACTGCTTTAAACCAAATTGTTTAAACTAACTTAATTCACATAAATGCGCTAAAAATTCATATTTTTATCGCAGCACAATTAACACTTGTTTAAGCAAATCTTGGCCTTTTTTTAGTTCAAATTTACTTAGTTTTTTTTAATGCTAGATTTTTAGCTTTTTTCGCTATTTTTATATTTGACTTGCAGAAATTGTTTTTTTTTTTAAATAAGTGGCAGATCAGTGATCTGCACTATCCAATTAAAGCGAGGGATAAAAATGAATTTATGCTAGTGCCAAGAACTAATTTATTTAAATTAACTAATTCAAGTGTCCATCTCCAGTGTAGCTGGACCAACACTCCTATATTTGTTTAAATACCACTTAAGATATGTTCCACTCATCACTGCCAGAAGTCACTAAATTTATTGGGTAGGCGAAAAAGTCTTTTCGTATTTCTAATCAAACTTTAACTTACTATACACAGACATGGGTATAACTCTAGCTACTAATACAATTTTTTTTTATTAAATAAATTTGATTTCTGTAATGTCTACGCGTAGCGCAGCAATATGCTCCCGCGGAAAACGCCATTAAATAATACAAATACTACGAGGAGGGCTCGCGCTGGCGACATTGACATTGCAGCGTCTGCTGATGTCTTTATTAATAGCGTTTGTGCTAATTATTTTTTGAAAATCTCTCCTTGCAACATTTTACAAATTATTTATTACAATTTAATTGCTCTTGGCCTCAGCGCTTGCCTGCGGGTAGACGACTCTGCGCCTACCTGTGTCTTCGCGCTTCACTAAACGCTTTTAATGAGTTCGTTTGCGTCCCATTTGCTTCGAAACTTTTCTAGCTTATATTAGATGTTTCATTGCACCATAGCAATTTAAATAATTTCGTTGCAAATTAAGCAGCAGTGCAGGAATGATGAATTTATGTAAATTAAGTAAAAATAATGTGCGCTTATTTGTCAGCCAGAGAAGTGCGCCAATTCTTATCGCATGCGATATATTTCCCAATGTGCGCACGGTGTGCAAGATTTTTGCTTTTCAATCCAAATTGCAAATTGCTCATGGAAATCAAGATTTCGTAGAAAATCAATATTTCTCTGCGCATTAAATATGCTGGCTGGCGTTGACACAAACGGTGTTTGCTTTGTTATTTTTTCTTTCTTTTTTATGCGCTTCCTGCGCATTTGATTATTATCTCTCAATAAAAGCTAGAGTCTGAAATGCAAATATTGTTTTGTAATAATTTTGTAAAACGTTTAGCTGCAGATTGCATTCGTTCGGTACTGTTGCTCGCTCGCTCATTACTCGTAATTAATTTTCGACAGTTTTCTTAATTACGCGCCGCAAATCAAAGCGCATTTTTCATGCGACCCAACACAAACCGAAATTTGTCTACCTTTGATTCATTTATTCATTTCATTTTATTTATTTTGCCCCATAGCAATTTAAGACGCTTTCAGCGCAGGCATTACCTAAAATGCTGCTTCAGCGAACACAGGGAGAGGCGGGTGTGTGGTGAGTCGTAATGATTTCCACTCTTTTTTTACACTTTATGTCGCTTAAATGCGAAAAATTGCATTGCAAAAGAAAACACAACCGAACTCTTGGGAGAAAAATGAAGAAGTGCATTCGTCGTGTGGCATTATTCGTTGTCGTTTGCGCTGCTTGGCGCAATTGCTCTTCATTGACGACAATCGAAGATCGTTTTTTTATTTATCTAACGCTCAGATAACTTTGATTTCTGTTCGTTTTTTTCATCTTTCACTAATCAAACGTCATGCCGATTGCTTAGAGCGCACTCAAGGAAAAATAAAAAAGAGTTCGTTTAGCCGATACTAGAATGAACTAAAAAAATCTACAAAGGAGCAGTTGCCGTGCGAAAGCAATTATTGTGGCTGCCAGCGAGTCCCCCGTGATTTTCCTAAGCAGCATTGCAGTAGTTTCCGCTGGTCGTCAAAGCAATTAACTCGTACATTAAGTGCAACTGCAACGGTCCATTTTTTATAATTTGTTTTATAGTGCTCACGCGCGTGTCGTGTCCCTGTGTTGTTGGTATCGTTTTGGTCGCTTAATAAGGCGATTAAACTAGGTCAAAACCAAATTGTTAAGTGAAGTGGCTTGCAGTGTGCAAAAACAGCATTATAGAAAACAGACAAAATTGTGTCATTGCGATTGAAAATTAAAAAAACAACGCCAAAGTTAAAAATTGCAACGCTTCCAAAGCGTTACTTCGCAAACCAAACTATTTAAAAAAAGTACTTTTTCTCCGCTCGTGCGTAATCGTTTCGACGATTACATAGTAAACGCCTTCAAAGTGATCAAAACGGGGCGCCCGCGTAAAATAATAAAAATCGTGCGTAAGAAAAAGAAAAATGGCAGCGATGGCACCAGTGAAACGGACACCGAAAGGCGTAGTTCCACCACATCGCTGACCACAACCACCCGCTCTTTTGACACAGACGATGACAATGGTAATAATAGTATTGGGGATAAGTCAAAATCTGTTGGTCTGATACGCGTTTCTTCCGCCGGTGCTGCATTAACAAAGCTCCCAAATACTACAGCAAATGCATCCGGTGTTAGCTTACAGAAGAAACCGCCCATTGCGGCGGAGACGCTCAAAGCGAAGCTACTTAGTAAACAAAATGCATGTGATAGTACCGACACAACAACTAGTAGCGGGACGACAACGACCACAACAACTACGACATCCACTGATACGTCGTCCAGCAGCAGCGGCAAACGCGCCCCGCCACTATCAAAAGTGAATGGCCTCCTAAGCTGCACCAATTCGAAGCAATATGATCCAAGTAATATGAGTAAAATAATAGAAATAGCGCAAATTTGTGTGAAAACGAGCGAGCAGCACAAAAATAATGTTTTTTTTTTGGGTATACAAATTCAAATGCGCTGATTTAATTGCAACAAATGTTAATAATCATAATCGATATACATACAGCAACCAAAGCAGCGATTTTCAATAACTTCCTTAAGCTGTCATTGGCTCTCTCCAGTATATAGAAATTATTTGAAATAGAAAATTTTACGAATTGTGCCTATAGCAATCGATAAAGATAAAAATATTGAAAGATTTGTGATGGATATCTTCTATAAAATACGAATGTGTTATGTATTTATACATGCACTTTGCACATTTTGCAGCTGATAATTAATTTTCTCAAAAATTATGATAATTGCTTTTAAGCTGCGCCAGTATTTAGACAAATAATTTCATACTTTACTTTGCTTTAGTGGTGTTATCTCTCGTGTGCGGCGCTACCTTACACTATTTGCAAGTTTTTTTGACCAACTTTTAAATGCTGTCTTTTACGGTCGCCGCCAGCTTTGACAGCTTTTCTAATGCTGAATATTTAACACGGCTCATAAAATGTTTATCACTATTTACTGCTCTTGTGGTTTATTATTTTACACTATTTGCTGACATTCACTGCGCGTTGAGCAGGAATAGTTGAGTTTACTGCTACTATTAAATTATTTTGCAACTGGTTATAATTAATATTTTTATTTTTGCATGTTATTTGGTTTTTTGTTATTTCAATACGCAAAAAATCAAATTTTAATATAGAATACCATAATGCAAAATTTATATGCAAGGAATTCCATACTTAATTCTATTTACAAAAAGTGTGAACACTGTATAACTATGCTTACATAGCATTTACCCAAAAGTAGCTGCAGTTATCGATTTTCATTAATCTTAATCTTAATAGCAATTGTTAGTACATAGTATTTACCAAAAATATATACATATGTATTTTACAAACTTTTACTCTACTTTCAATAATACGCTCAATTCTTCATCACCTTGACAGGTGCACATGAAAAAAGTGACAATCACAACCTTCGCTTTCTACTTTAAGATACAGAAAAATGTTGTAAATTTGCCAAATTTAATTGAAATCAACATATTTGCCGAAAACAGGAAAGTAAAAAGTAAAAAAAAAAAAGTGTGATTGTTGATTTTATCTTACAAAAAATATACCACAACTTTTATAGCAATAAAAAAAAGCAAATTTACTACTTTTTAGCATAATTAGCTTACTGCAGCTGTCATACAAACTCGCTAGCTGCTTACTGCGGTATTTGGATTGACAGTTTAAATGTCAAAGCTAAGGGCAGCATGCATTGAGGAAGGGAATAAATACATGTCAACACCTGCCACAGCTGTTTCAAAGCAGCAAGTTAAATAAAAACATAAACCATTGAAATAGCAGAGGAAGAGGCATTGCAAGGCACTGCTTTCTCTTCGTTCTTGCTTCCTTCAATGAGATTTGATTGACACATACTTGCCATTGGGTTCAGAGGCAAACGCCCACCCACCCGCAGACTACAAGCAATAGCATTACGCTGTATTTTTTTCTATTCAACGACAACTGTGCACTCGTGTTTTACAGTGTGTGCACGCAGTTTTTTTTTTTTGCTAGCTTCTAACTTACACAACAACTTGGTTTATACAACTTAAAGCATGTGTTTACTCGTATTCCAAAATTAGCTTACTGTTTTTGTATTTGATCACTCACTGTATTTTATCAGCAAGGCGAAATTAAATTCTTTGTTAACACTTTTGAGACACTGAGTACACAATATATGCGTGTGTATGAACATAACGCTAAGGCTTTAGTCTGAGATAGAAGCAAATTTAGCGACCTAGAATTTCTTACTTTTATTACATGCCACTCTGTGGGCATGTTGGTGCTTTTGAAGTGTAAACAAATGATAATAAATACAAATAGAGATTATTCTTCATACATGCATACATAGGTGTATATTTATCAAGCGTATTAATCTCCTGAGATTTCCATTGGCACATACGCGCAAGTAATGCAATAAAAATGAAAGCCAAGAAATGGCAGTAATATTTGTGGCGATAAGCGCACAACTACATAAAAGCAGCCACAGAAACCAAGCGCGCCACTCTCGAGAGTAAATTTATTATAACTTTTATTTTTTATTACTATAACGCTTTTGTTAAGAATTTACTGCAGCAGATTGTTAAAGGCGGGCAATTAACGAAGTAAATCTATTTTTTTTATGCTTTTGCTAATAGTAGTAAATGTGTGTTTATGGCTTTGTTTTTAGCAACGCTCCAATTTTCACTTGACAACCAAATTAGTATATGAAAAGTAAAAGACAAAATAAATTTGCTGATAACTAGTTGCGTAAACAACTCATATTTTTTTGCGCTGCTCGCTCATGAAATCATAAATATGGCGAAAAATATACACAAAAAAATAAACAATTACTATTTGTAACCAATGACCATTTCTTTTCACCACGCACTTTGCGCGCTATTTCTTAAACCCTGTACGCAACGCAACACCCACTTCATTTATGCCATCATGCGCCTGCAGGTATGCGACAGTTAATTGGTAAATTAAATGGTCTATGGCCTGAACATAGCGTAGCGAATTCTATACCCAAAGAAATCGATCCAACGAAAGAGAAACTGGAAGGTGCCTGGGAGACGATAGGTAATTTGGAGAAGTGTGTCTTACCTTTAAGGAGGTATTCTACTCTAGAATTTTGAAAAATTCGACTTTTTTTCACATATTAAAGATTCGAACCTGTCTCTTATACACATCTAGATGTGTATAAGAGACAGTGCTGGTGGTGACATTGATGCTGACTCGCCTGGTGGTCTGAAAAAAAAAAAAAAAAAAAAAAAAAACAAAAAAAAAAAAAAAAAAAAAAAAAAAAAAAAAAAAAAAAAAAAAAAAAAAAAAAAAAAAACAAATCAAAATAAATTCTTAATCAGTAAGGATGCTGTTATATTCCCTATATCAGGGAACACGAAATTTTTTTTTTTTTGAAAAATGGCGACTGCCTGTAAATAAAAATCATTTTTTACTCTTTTTTTTTTTTTTTTGAAATTCCTGAATTTTTTTAAAATATTAAAAATATTAAATATATTAAAGGATTATATAAAGATAAAGGATAAAGGATTATATAAAGAAGCTTCACACAAAACTTCAAGTAAATCGGTTGTATAGAACTTGAGATAATGCCGTTACCATGTGGAGAAAAGTAGTTCCGAGAAAACGCGTTTAAAACAGTGAGTCTATCTACCTACCGGGCTAGGTACTGCGTCAATAAAGTAACTGTAGCTCTTAAAATAATTTTAATTTTTAAAAATCCTTTGGCCGATATGTTCTTAAGGGTCTAAACTTTGAATATATGAAAAGAAAATCGAATTTTTCAAAATTCTACAGATAGATAATACCTCCTTAAGAGCGCAGCAACCGTGTTTTTGTGAACTTTGTTTTTAAAATATTTTTTCCAAAAATAGCCGAGTATACATTGTAGTATGTATATAAAAAAATACATATTTTTTAGTTAAGGGTGTGTTTTTCATGTAGAAATAAGTATACATTTAGCACTATTTTACCAAAATATGTTTCACAATTTTTACTCTACTTTAAATAGTACTCAACTGAACAGCAATAAAATTAGAAACTTTTTATGTATGTTAGTCTTAGTGCTTACTTGTTATAGGAACTTGTGCCTTACTTTTTAAAGTTTTCACTTAAATGTCGTGTTTTATATATTGTTTATTTTGCTGCACATATTATTCATAGCAGTTTTAACAAATTTGCTTAATTTTTCAATCCTTTAGGCAGAGATGGTTCCAAGATTACAACAGTCGTCGCCACACCTGGCCAAGGTACTGACCGTGTGCAAGAAGTTTCCTACACAGATACCAAGGTGATCGGCAATGGTAGCTTTGGCGTGGTCTTTCAAGCGAAGTTATGCGATACCGGCGAGCTGGTAGCTATCAAGAAAGTTTTACAAGACAGACGATTTAAGGTAAGCATTTACTTAGCATGATAAAATTAATTGCTGCTTTAATATAATATATGTATATCTAACTAATTGCTGACTTTTTTTTTTTTTTTTTTTTTCAGAATCGTGAATTGCAAATTATGCGCAAATTGGAGCATTGTAACATTGTAAAACTTTTGTATTTTTTCTATTC
>NW_017535008.1:443857-445562 GCF_001853355.1 Bactrocera latifrons | reverse complement strand
ATTGTAAAACTTTTGTATTTTTTCTATTCGAGTGGTGAAAAGGTGAGTATCTTTTTTTCAAAAAATCACACATTTTCCACACTATTTTCATTAACGTATGAACGCACAAACGCGCCACAACTAACAACAACTAAACATTAATCAAATAATTTACCAAAAATTGCATAAAATGTACTAAGCATAATGCCCGCACCGATTTTTCACCATACCACTCTACCTCATATGGCCAGCTGCTAGCAACACCACAATCAAGTGGAAATGTGTGTTTAATATTTTCTCATGCCAACATGTGCAGTTCAAAGATCTATTAATCGACAACCACAACAACGTATATAAATGCACATTTGTTAGGTCAACTTTAACCACAATACTGCCATGATCATCACATTTTCGTGGACCTTTCTTACTTTTTAGTTTCCTTTCTCAATTATTTCATACAATATGCCAAGCCAACCTATGCCTATCAATATTTTACGTTTAAAAACTAATGTATAAATTCTTTTTTTATATTTATAATTATATGTACAACTATAAACTGCGCTTTGTAACGCAAAAAATGCATTTCGAAAAACAATCGAATTTCGCAAAATATAAAATTTACAAAAATTGTACGAAAATTTTTGTACGCGCCAATTTCTAAAAATTGTTTTCAACTTTCCAATACAACTCTAAAACCAAAAACATAAATCAAACTAAAAATGCAGTTAGCCGAATTCCCGATCGATATTGGCATCTTCGCCAGTGTCCTTAAACCGCAGGTAGCTAAAAAGTGTTACATGCAAAAAATAAGTCAAACAAATATGTAAAATATCAAATATCTTAGATACTCATCTCATCGATAAGAAAACAAAAAATAATATTACGAAACAAAAGTTACTAAATTAAACAGCAGCTACGACAGCTGTGGCAACAACAGCAAACATAAATAAAACGTATAACTCATGTCATCACGACATTTGTTTTTTTAGTGCTAACTAAAAATTCTTTAAATTACTGCTATACTACTGTAAAAGCTTGTTACAGTAAAAATGTGATAAAAATTTACAAACTGCATTGTATATAAAAGTACACACTGCTTGCAATTTTTCTACTACGCTCCCCACACATGATAATTAACTTACTGCTCGCGTCGCTGTAAATTAATACAAACAAAAATAAAAAGAAAAAGAAAAACTTGAAATTTCAAAATGTAAATATGCAATACATAAAACTTAGTGGTAATTGCCAGCTACTACACGACGTATTAATATTCGAAAAATTATCTTACATACTCCCCACTTATCTCACCATTCTAAACAATTTAAAAGTGTTTTCGTTTTTTATCAATCGTTTTTATCATACGCCAGTCGCTAAATGTGCACTAATTTTGTGGCTGTTCTGCATTTGATTACTAAACAGTTCTTTAATAAATGCATATGTTCCTATTTTCTCTTTTATCACAGCGTGATGAGGTATTTTTGAATTTAGTTCTCGAATATATACCAGAAACCGTATACAAAGTGGCACGTCAATATGCCAAAACCAAGCAAACGATACCAATTAATTTTATACGGGTGAGTAATATTATTGTTTTCCTTCTGTTTACATTTATTTCTTCGTTATTTAGAAAAGTTATTTTATGTAACGTTTTCTTCTGTAATATTTATTTACTTATTTTAGCTTAGCCTACAAAAAACAATAAGAATTGAAAAAAAAATATATTTTT
>NW_017535008.1:439458-443752 GCF_001853355.1 Bactrocera latifrons | reverse complement strand
TTAATATTTTAATTTTAATGTATATTTTTTGTATTCATAAATATTTATATCTAATGCCCGCCCGCCCTCGTTATTTCACCCGCAGCTCTATATGTATCAACTATTCAGAAGTTTGGCTTACATCCATTCATTGGGTATCTGTCATCGTGATATCAAACCGCAAAATTTACTCTTGGATCCCGAGACGGCTGTGCTGAAATTATGCGATTTTGGCAGCGCCAAGCAACTATTACACGGCGAACCGAATGTATCATATATTTGCTCGCGGTATTATCGTGCACCGGAATTAATATTTGGCGCCATTAATTACACTACAAAAATTGGTGAGTTTCCAAAATATTTATATTTTCTATAAAAAAAACAACAATCAATAAAATGTGCGAACGTAAATTATTTATAAGCCGTTGATATTTTTTCTGTGCCCATTGCAAACCAGGCAACAATTTTATTATCCTTTCTTCACCTACTTCTAGATGTGTGGAGCGCCGGCTGTGTATTAGCTGAATTACTACTCGGCCAACCAATTTTCCCCGGCGATTCTGGTGTCGATCAATTGGTCGAGGTCATCAAAGTTTTGGGCACACCGACACGAGAACAGATACGCGAAATGAATCCAAATTACACGGAATTCAAATTTCCACAAATTAAGAGTCATCCATGGCAGAAAGTAAGTGATAAAAATATAAATATTATAATTTAATATGTAATAATAGTTATAAACAGTAAGTCGTTGAAGTTCAAAGTAATCGAAAGTCGATAAGTAAATAAAGATGCTTAATTGTAACGTAAAGTTAATGTAAATAAATAGAAAAATGTGAGGTTTGGCAAAAATTGCATGTAAACATTTCTACAAATGCACCTGAAAAAACTACGGTTTATTGTTTATTTGTTCGCTCTGAATTTCCTGCGTACTTGCTCATCAATTATTGATTTATCGAGTTTCGACTATTTTTGCAATCACAATTTAAATCGTTTTCACTCAGTATTTATTTAATTGCTGCCTTGTAAGTATGTTTCATTGTCAGGCGAAATTAGTATCTTACTCTTAGGCGTTCGTTAATATCATGTTCCATTCTATTTTACGCCACCGATCGCCAAACAGCAAGCAACGAACCACCCTCATCATTACTCAATTTTATTTGAATTGTTCCCCTTCACTCTCTGCCACTTTACCATAGTTTGCACATCCATATTATATATAATATTTTTCCATCTGCGCTCTAGTTAGAAAATTTGTAATATTCCATTCGCCTTCAAATTGTCTATTTGTATACAACTATTTGTTTTTGTATTTGTGTTTAACTGAAGTGTGAACTATTTGCAGTCACTACTTGAACGTAGCCAATTTTCAAGCGCCCTAAACCAGAAGCAACGTTGGAGAGTAAGCAAAAAAACTAAAACCGAACCGAACACGCCCACATAACAACAATAAGCAAAATTATCTAGTTAACACACACAAGTAAACAAACTAAAATCACAAAAAATATACAGAAAAAAAAAACTTGTACAAGCACAAGTGCAGTACGAAAAGCTCAAGAACATAGTACTTTGAAGACAAAAGCAAATTAGTGGCTTACTTACCACCTCCTCTAACTGCCGGTATCGATTTAAATATTTACCTTAACGTTTCATACACTTGAATTGTATTGTTTTCACTACTGCATTGGCTGCCTCATGACTGACTTCGCTAACTTTCTAAAAATAACTATCGATTGGCTGTGTTTTTTCGTTAATTTGATTTTCCGTTTGACTTGAAAAGAAAAATTTAAATATATTGTCCGCTTTGAAACAATTGAATTAATAATATGTATGAATTTGTATGTACGTGCGTGTGTGCGTGCGCATACTATGCGTTGCCTCCACAGTATCGTCTCACACTGCAATTAATCCACATACAAGCCGGCAGGGCGCCTACATTTCGCCGTTCCGTGGCACCTGCTGACCCTAGCATATACTCGAGTGCGAGTGTCATGTGCCGAATTGCTGTAAATACATTACAAATATTTGCATACTTTATTCATTTACTTTCTGTTTTGTTTAACTTAACCTCACTTAGAAACAATATCACTCATTATCCTTCTAGAGTTTTGTGCAAACGGTCAAGTTGCGCTACTCTGTCACGCCTATCATGTTTTCTCACATCCAAGGTTCAAATAGTCGAAATGGAAATATGATAGCTTTTGTTTAATTTCCCTACTTACACTTCAAATATATACACATGTATAAATTATGAACATATTTAAGGAGCCACGACTTTTCATGTGTGTAGAAAAGTTCTATCTGACCTCGGGAACAAACTTTTGCATAGCTATAAAATTCAAAAATTAATTCGAAAAAAATCAAGAGTTAAAGTAAATAAAATAAAAAAGCATAGCATACATTTAGGCGCATAAATGACAAACAGAAACTTTGTTCACTATACATAAAATTCATAAAAGCCCCTTGCCGCTTACAATTTTTCATAACTTTAATATACACTTCTCAAAGCACATTTCAGTCGAAAAATATTATTTACTTTTTAGTTACTGTACATATTTATATAGTCGTAAACAAATGCTGAAGCTTACAATCAAGTTTGTTTTATTCGATTTGACGAAATCGTTCGCCCTTTTTCCAAACCCTAGTTTTAATATAAATCGCTTTCCTACGTTATTTCCTAATTTGGTATAGTTTTTGAAATGACAATTTTTCAAATTCCAAAAAAAAAAAAAAATTATTTTTAATATAAATTTATTAATTTTTTTTTCACTTATTTCTCATTTGCGAAGGTTTTCCGTATACGCACTCCGACAGAAGCTATCAATCTGGTATCACAACTGCTCGAGTACACGCCCAGTGCACGTATAACGCCATTAAAGGCGTGCGCACATCCATTCTTCGATGAACTGCGTCAGGAGGGCAACACTACATTGCCCAATGGTCGGCCTATGCCGCCATTATTTAATTTCACAGAGCATGGTAAGTGTGCGCAAAAGTCGTAAACATACATACATTAATTTCCAGCTTTTACAATTTTGTGGATTTCAATATTTATTTTTGTCCGTTACGATTTTACAGAACTATCGATACAGCCAAGCTTAATCCCACAATTGTTGCCAAAACATCTGCAAAATAACAGCGCAGGTCGACCGGTTGCCGGTGCTGGTGGCGAGGGTGCTTCTGGCTCAGCATCAAATCCGTCAAGTGGCGCCGGTACGCCAGGCGGCGCAACTTCCCAAGCAACTTCAGGTTAGTAGTCTTTCGAAACTATGAAAATTCAAAAAATAAAAAAAACATTTGGCAGTAAAATTACATAAAGGACATTGTTAATTGTTAATTTTTACGGTTTTATGTAAATTGTTGTTGTTGTTGTAATTATATCTACACTTGTTCTGTGTTGTGGCCTTACCGAATTATATTTACAACACTGAAACTGATTGCACCTTCGCATGCTGCGTCGTTGAGATTGAAAATATTGAAGTATATGATGAAAATGCAAAGAAAATGTCGACGTTTTGTAGTAATTTTTAACGGTTTTGGTTTTTCTGGTTTCATATTATATCTGTAGAATTCTTTTTTCTATCATTTATAAACAAAATTCACGGAAATTATGTAACCAAACATTCATTATTTTTAATATGGCATACATTAATCCGTACATAACTTTTTATTTATTTATTTGATTTTATTCTATATTTATTTTTTCTTTAATTTTTTATATTTCTGCAATTTTCAAATTGTAACTATTTATTATTACTATTGTATTTGTTTTTAATTTTATTTATTAGTTTTATATTATTATTTTTTTTTTGTTTATTAGTTTTATTTTATTTTGTTGAACACATATATTTTTTTTTGTATTTTTTTTACTCTTAAGTCAAATGTGTTTTTGCTATTTTAAATTTTTTTATCATTTTTTTAAAGCTTTTCACAACATTTTGTTCTTTTCTAAGGTATTATATTTTAATTTATTTATTATTCATGCTTGGACACAGCAATTTTCGTTTAAAAATGTCGATTTTAAATTATTATTATTTTCTCTTCATTTACTTATTTCGTAAATTAATTAATATTATTATATTTAGTGTTAGTGTTTGTGATTTCTTGTTTTAAAACAGTTTGTAATGTTTCACAATTGTACTTTATGTTTTCAGTATAAGTTTCTCAAGTAAAAAGCTCAGTATCTTTTCCATTTTCTCAATTTATTTTAAACTAATGTAATTTTTGAAAAATTTTATTTTGCGTTTTAATTTATTGTAATTTTATTGTAATTAAAATTTTTTGTTTTCTTTCTTTTTGTGTTTTATTTAATTAT
>NW_017535008.1:436611-438871 GCF_001853355.1 Bactrocera latifrons | reverse complement strand
GAATTGAGCATGTACTGTCCATATTTCGACTTCCTTTATTTCGTGAACTCACTCCGTTACTAAGTTAGACTAAAATTTCTACTTTTGTGTTTATATACTCCTTTCCCTTTCTTTATTTTATCTGAAAATATATATATGTTTGTATATTTTTATTTTTTTACAGATTCATAGTGGCATAGTTCTTTCTTACGTTATGTTATAATAATAAAAGAATATAAAAAACAAACAAGATTTCTTTAACAATATTAAATACAGAAACAAAAATCATAAAATTGTACCTATGCATAATAACGTAGAGAAGCAACAAGAAAAAATAACTAAATCAAGAGCAAAAAGAAATAGCAAAGAAAAATAAAGCAAGCACAACAATCACTATATCTATCTAAATATACATATATAATATATTTATATATATTTAGTAAAAAAGCAAAAGATATAAATTTAAATAAAGCACAATTTCTGCAAAAAATATGTATTATAAGCGAAGCACTGTAAGCAAACAAAATTGCAACTTAGAAGCATAAGATGTAGCAGCAGAAAGCGGTACAACCAAGCAACTATTTCTTAAAGCAAAAAAAAAAAAAAACAACAAAATAACAAAAATAAGTAAAGTACAGCGCGCAATTGAGCAACAAGAAAGCCGTACTTTCAGTAATAGAAGCAAAACTCGAAAGCAATTCTATAAATATATTCATAATTTTATGTAAAAAATTTGCATTAAATTTGTAGTTGATTTTTCAAACTTCTTTTTCTGTTTTGTATACGATTTTAAACTTCTACAATTGCGCTGCTTTAATTCTGTTTTTATGAGAAGCTGGCGGAAATTATTAAAAACATACATACTAGAAAGAAAAAATACTTTTTCGTTAATTTATGCAACTATTGCACAACACACACTCAGCTTCTGCACAAAATGCGTCTATTTTTGGTGTTATTTCAAAAGTTGGCAATTTTGATCTTTTCGTAAAACAAAAAAAAATTACGAAAATTTTTTAATTTAATAGTGTAGTTGTTGACTTCCATCCATATTTCGTGTTATTTGAAAGGTTGTCAATTTTAAAATTTTTGCAAAAGAAAAAATTAAAAGCGCAATTGTTTACCCTTTGAAGTGGTGAAAGCTGAGGACCGTACTTTGAAGTTGGAACGCTTTTTGGAACCAGTTTGAGGCGTGCAAATGTATCGAAACAATCGATAACTAACAGGGTAAACCGCTGACTGATACTGATGTGGACCGCGGTGCCGTCAACAGAGCCTACATAATATTTCAAAGAATTACAAAAATTTTAACACTTAATGGCCCATGTAAAGTAAAAACACTCATGTAGTCAAGCGTCAGCTGAGCTTAATGTAATAGCAAACAACTAGTGTGAAAATCCTTAATTTTAATGCGTACTCAAGTACTAAACCTGCGTGTGCACCAATGAGCTTTTTCACTATAGCAGAAATTTCAAAAAAATATTTGTTTTTAATCACTTTATATTATATACCTAAACGCTCACACACAAACTATTTTATTTAACAAAAATTTAATTATATTATGTAAACATATCTGCATGAAACGAAGAAGCTAGTTTTATATATAAAAAAATATGTAAACATAGTTTTTTTTTCGTTTGCCTTGTTTGCCTTATTTTAATTTTATTTAATTTTTTAACGCAAATTAAGTCAAACCATGTTGTAAATTTTAAAAGAAAATATTTAGCGTGGAATTAATTGTTAAATACAATATACATTTAAAACAAAAACAAAAAAATAAATGCTTTAAAAATAGAGAATTAAATTTATAATAATTATTATTTCTAATGAACAAACGACAAAAATATATGAAAAATTAAAAACAAGTAAAAAAAAATAAAAACAAAAATATTATATTAAAAAATGGAACTTGGGTTTTTCTGACTATTATACCCCTAGTTTTTGTTTTAGTAGTAGTAGTTTTGTATTTACCGTTGTTTTTTTCGCTATTCTTCCGTTCTATGCTCCGCTTTTAGCTAGCAGTATTCTAAAAGTAATTTTTTAGTAAAATTTCAGTATTCGAATTTTTTACCGTTAGTCCTCATTTTTTATACTTTTTGTGTATTTGCTACAGTTATAAAAATTTTTTTTTTAAATATTTGCAATTCTTATCAAATTTTATTTGCACATTTTTACTTGATTAAATATTTGGGTATGTTTTATATACAGAAGGAATTATATTTTTCAGATGTAATTAAAAATGGCCAGTGTAATTAAATTCAAAAAACTCATCAATGTAAAAAAT
>NW_017535008.1:432709-436305 GCF_001853355.1 Bactrocera latifrons | reverse complement strand
ATAATTTTCTTAAATACTAGTTTCTTAAACTGCAGAAATTACTTAAAACTTAAAGTTAACAGTAAAATAAATAAATTGTGGCTACACCAAAGACATGCCGATATTTTTATTGTCGTATTCTCCAACATATAAGAAAAACGAAGTATATATTGAAATTTTTGAAAAATAATAAATATTTTGTTATTTTGAAAATATTTTATACATCACTGTGGAATATAATTTTTGAATAAAAAAGTATCATTAAAAAAAAATTATACATTTATTAAAAAAAAAATATATACATTTTGGAAAAAACGCCTAAAAATGCTAAATACATTTCCCAAATAATAAATTTTTCTACCATTCTGTAGTGTATTGGTGCCACATTGTTAGCGTTTTAGCAGTATTTTCTACTGCGAAGAATTTTTTTTGGTAAATTGCTTTGTGTATATCAAAATTATATCAATATTTTAAAGCAAACTCTAAAGAACATTAATAATTTATTAAACTCTTCACTTTTAACACGTAACATTATTTAAGAAAACAATAACAATGGCTGCCAAGCGCCAATAGTTGGCTGCTATTTTAGTGTCGCATGCAAATTATTAAAAAATTTTGTTGTTGTCACACACACAAATTTATAATAAGAATTGCGCTCTTTTTAACATAATGTCAAATACATTAATATACATATTTAATATGCATTACAAAATTAACAATTAACGAAATGTCAATTTTAATTTATCGAAAAGATACGCCATTTTCGTTCTTTCTCTCACTGTCACCTGCTTTGCAGGCTAAGAATTGCCAAATATACTAATCAAATGTACGTTATTATTGTTCTTCTCCTACCCCTCCTGCATTTCACCAACAACTCCACATGTGATTCCACCACCGTGCACACATACATACCCCACGCATCATTTGTTCAACTGATTTGGCGGAATACGCATGCTGCGTGCAGGCACACAATCGAGCGCATCGGCTACAACCAGCAGTGGCGGCGGCAATGCAACAGTGGCCAACCCATCGTCCAGCGCCTCAGCTGCTGCAGCAAGCAGCGGCGCGCCTTCAGCGGCACAAGCAGCGCAAGCGAGCGGGGGCGATGCAGCCAACAGCAGCAATGGCAGTACCCAACAGCAAGCGTCTGCGAGCGGTGCGTCAGCAACCGGCGCGGGTGATGCCACTTCGATTTCAAGCACCGGTGGCGCCAGTGGCGGCAATGGCAGCGGCAGTGGTGGCAGCAATAATAACGGCGGCGGGGGCGGCAATGGCACACAGCCGCAACAGACAGCGACGACAATGGGTTAGCGAGCTGCAAACGAAGAAAATGGAGAGCCTATTAATTCTAATAAGAATAATTAAATTTAAAAAACATAAAATATATAAAAGCTAAAATAAAAAGAGAAACATTTAAAAATAAAATAAATAATGCTAAAAATATATACATAAATAGAGAAAAATAGTACGAGTACAGAGAGCAAAACCCGAAAATATAGAATGGAAAACATTAAAACAAAATACTAACATAAAATTAATTATATCTTATATAATAAATAATACATAATTATTAAAAGTAAAAAGCAAAAAAGGAAAAAAGTTAAAAAAAAAAAAATTTGCAAAAAAAATTAAAACTTAATTTGAAAATGAAATAACTTCGTTAAGTTGTTAAATGGGTAACAACAAAACAAGAAACAGAGCAAAGCAAAGTGTGAATTTGATTTTGAATGTTATGATTAATTTAATTATTAGCAGAAAGCATAGTTAGCAGTACAGTGCAGGCAGTTAGTAAGCATATAAAAAAGTAAATAAATAAAAATGGGCATAAAAAAGTTAAGGAAAATCAGTAAAACAGCAGAATACTAATCAATTTCATATTGACAAGCAACTAAAAATACACAAAAATAACAACAACAAAAATTATAATATTTAAATGAAAACACTATTTAAATTTATTATTACAAAACATAAAAAATAATAAAGAAAAAATTTAGCATAAATAATAATAATCTAAATAAAAGATCACAAATTTGAGTTGTATAGTTGAAGACTAAAAATGTCACTGATGCTGATTGAAAACGAGTAGGGGCTAGTTAAGGCGCATATAAATATCATAAGTAGCGCATGCTATAAGAATCCAAGCAGTTGCAGCAGTTTAAGTACATAGCAAAACAGCAGCAACCGTTAACAGTTAGTAGTAAAAGGAAATGTAATCAAAAAGTAAGAATTATTTAAAAAAAAAAAAAATAACTTAAATCACACAAAAAACTGCAAGAAATAAGCATACATGGAACAGTGTAGTTAAATAAAGCGCGTCAGCAAGCAAACGCGCGTACGAAACCGAAAATCAAGAACGATTTTGTCGCACTTTGCACTACTGTAAGCAAAAAATAACTCATAACTGTATAACTGCAAGCAGATTCAACTAAAAAAAACTTTATTAGCTAAAATCAACAGCAAACAATTTACAAATATAATTAAAACACACATAAGAAAAACAAAGCAAAACAAAAACTAACAACATAAACAAACATAACTCTAAGTAAAAGCATAAGAAAAACAAAAACAAAATGCAATCAATCAAATGCGCTTCAAAAGCTAAACTACCAGCATGTTTGGCAACACCATGCAATGACAACAAGCAACACATACAAAACTAAACAAAACTGTGCATGCTTGTCAAACTTCAATTTCGGCATTGCAAACACAAGCTAACGTGTATAGCCGCAGTTTTGCCTATTTTATCGTTGTGTTTGCACGCATTTCGCCATTATGCCTTGCAGCTATTTAAAGTTTAAAATATAAAACAGTCAAATGTTTGGCTGTAAGCAGTAAAATAGTGTGATTTGGCGTCCGTGCGTAAACAAGATTTGACGTTATGGTGAAGCAAAATATTGATTTGCAATTTTCGCAACATTTTGTTTTAGCATTTCAAGTGAATTTAGCAAAAGTTACAGAACAAAAGTAATATTTTCGCTGCGTTTGAAGCATAACAGCAAAGCGCATTGGAAAGAAAGAAAATATAGCAGCAGGAGTTTAAATTTAATTACTAACTAAGCAAAATATGGAAATATATATATATACTAAATAGTAAAGAAGAAGAAACAAACAAACAGGGAGATTTCACGTCGCGGTAAGTTTTTTTTCCAGTTTCATTTATCATGTGTATGTCGTTCTTTATACGTTAAACAAATAATTAAATGCAATTAAACTAATTAATAAAAATATATTAGTATGCCGTTTTTATTATGATTATTAATAAATATTATTCTTATAATTATTATTATTTATGTAAATGTATGTACATACTATATACATATATGCTACATGTAAACATCATTTAAGTCGTTAAGTCTAACGGTCATGTTTAATTTTATTTCTAAATACAATTGAAAAACAAAATACAACAATAAAATAAAAACAAATAAATAAATATAATTAATAAACATTAATACATGTATGTTTAATTTAAATAAAGTTATAAGCTTAGTTGGCGACTGTTTGACGGCGTTGGAAGCAGGGTTGCGAATTTTTTAATTAACAAATTTTAAACTAAAATCTGATATTTAACTTTTATTTCAATTTCAGGATTAAATATGAAATTTAAAAATTTTCAA
>NW_017535008.1:397048-432499 GCF_001853355.1 Bactrocera latifrons | reverse complement strand
AATTAAATAATTAAATTAAAACTTGTTAGAAAAAGGGATAAAATAGTAAAGATTAACTGTTACACTATAATTTAAGGCGATTAAATATAAGCAAATTCAATGTTGATATTTTACTAAAAATAAGCTTTCCCTTTCAAATATTAGTACACAGACTACGGAAAACTCTAAAATTTAAATTTTTTTCTTTAATTTTTAATTACTAGCTTTGGATTAATTTTTTTTCAATCCGCTTTTGTGGTCAAAAATTAAAAAATTATTTTTAAGAAGGATTTTCGGGATTACAAAATATAAAAAATATTTCATACATTAATCTTAATATTTTTTAATTATTTGCAACCCTGGTTGGAGTGTGCTGTGTAAACAAAAAATATTTTAATACACAGAAATAAATAAAAAAAAATTAAGTAATGCAACAAAAAAGAAATTGGTATATAAATAACAAGAAATAAAATAAATAAAAAACTCGACTAAATTTTTTATATTAATATATATACATAAAAAAATATAAACTGAAAACTATATTTCCAAAATTAATTGTTGAATCTAGCAATTTTAATAAATTTTACAACTTCGTCGCGAAAAACCTTATTAACAGCTAACTTTTGCAAGCTTGAGTGGTCTTAGCGCATTAGGCGATTAAAACTATTTAAAGTTAGTAACCAACATGGTCATTTGTAAGAAGCTTCAGCTTCAAATCTGGAAAAGCGAAACCTGAAACTGAACTATGGAGCACTAATTATATTTTAAATTATCATTTATAGTTTTTTATTTATGTATATATTTATATTCACATATATATATATATATATATTTTTTTTTTATTCAAGCAAACAAATAAGTGGCAATATCATATTGCATATGCAAATACTTTCAGTTAAAAAGTTAAATAAAATTATTTCAACTTAAACCGCAACATTCTCGCAAGCTTTTGTTCCGTAGTATAAGCTTTTCTGTGCACCAGCAAGACATTTGAAAAATAACTTGAAATATTCTAAACAATAATTGTTCACGTTATGTGATAATAATAATAAAATAAAACAAAAAAAATTGTTTAATAAGAAAAAATGTATAATAATGAAAAATAATTTGAGAATATTTAACTGATAAAAATTTAAAGGCACAAATACTCAACCGCACTGCGGCTTTAATTTTGTTAGTTTCTATTTTAAATAATACAAGAGTATAAACTTGCAAGCATGCTTATAAATTTATAAATACTTAAATAAGCGTAATAAAAAAGTGCAAACAGTAAATAAAGTAGTAGAAAAAATATATTTAAATTCTTTAACTGTTGTTTAGCTGTAAAAACAATCATAATAATGCATAATTAAATTCTAATCTAAAAAAGGTAAAGATATACAAGAAACATGTATGTAGCTTAGTTTATAAAAAATTAATGCGATAAAAATTAAATATGAAATATTTTTAGCAAAAAATACATTTTATCTTTTCTTACAAGCACTGCTTTCAAGTGGCTGGATCAATTGGAAATCGTGCTTCAATAACGAATTTTACTTAAAAGTTTAAAATATATTTATTTCTATATTTTATTACAGCTTTAGTTTTCCTCCCTATTTATTTATTCTTATTTTTATTATATCCTATCTTCCTATTTTTCTCCATGTATTTATTTATATCAGAGTTAGTTTAATTTATATATTTTTAATTAAAATTTTTGATTTATTTATACCTTTATTTTTTTTTAATAAATTTATTTATTTATTTTTTAATTATATTGAAAAAAAATTATATATTATATATTATGTACTTATTTGAGATACTGACGCTCATTCAACACACCAAAATCATTGGCTTTTTATTAATTTTTTTTATTATTACTCTCTGAATTTTTGAAAACCGTAAAAAATAGATACCACAGTCATTGCATTATGAAATGCATACCTGCTTTTGTAGTTCAAAATAAGAAAGTAAAAGTTTTGAATTTGTAGCAAGTATAATATTTGTATGTAAAATTGCGATTCCATCCGTTGAAGAACACAATGCAAATTAAAAAATCGACTACCAGAACTCCTAATCATTCGCACACTCATACGAGCACCATTTCATATAGCTAACCAATAATAAATACCCTTTTATAATTAGTATTTTTTCTAACAAAATTCTCATTTTCTTACTAAGAAGAAAAATATTTTGTTTTGTACAAGGGAAATATTATATCATTAATATGCAAGAATAGTAAATTAAAAAGCACTGTTACTTAATCAGCTAAAACGGCAACTTGTTTACTTTAACTTAAAATCAGTAATAAGAAACAAAAATCAACAGAATACAAAATAACTAAACGTATTTCTTGAAACAGTGTTGCATTTTGCATCTAAATACATACTCTATAATGAAATGACAAAAAATTTGAAACTTTTGAAATTGTAACACCAATAGCACAAGAACAGCAGTAAACATGAAAATAAATTAAAAATAGTTATATAAATATATTTACAATTTATAAATAAATTTAAATGGATTATCAGACAAACATTCATATGTATTACTTTAATATATACATATTATGCATATACAGATATGAATATACTTAAACGTAACCCTAAGCGAAAGTTGCAAAAACTGTGTAATTTGAAAAAAAAAATATTACAAAAAAGCGACACATGGTTAGTTAAATAATAAAAAACAAAACATACATTTAATGAAAAGAAAAACACATAAAACTAGCAGAAGCGTTTAATAGTAAAAATAAATATTTGAATATAATACATTAAAAATATGTATGTATGTATGATGATTTCGATATTCATTATTACAAATAGTAATAAAGAAATAATAACAAATAAATGAACTCAATATAAAAATCTTCAAACTTTAATTAAACATTAAGTAAATGCAACTAATATAACAGTTAAGAATAAAACAACAGCAAAAAATAGTAAACCAGGAAACTGAACGCTACAGCGAGAAATGAAATGAAATGATTAACTGGCGGCGAAGACGTGTAAAAATAATAAATACGCAACAAAAACAAACAACACTGTTTCTATTCCAGTTAGGTAACTATACTGTATACCTATATTGTATACCAAATTCAAAGATACCATATACAGGGTTTGTCCGGAAAGTAATAGGACTGAGTTGATTTAAAAAAAATTATTGAACCAATTGTTACAATTCTTAAAAAGAAAAAAATAGGCTCCTTCTGGGTCGATACAGTGCTGCCAGCGCGATTTCCAAGCAGTGAGCAGTGAGAGCCGAGGTGCATGTTGGTTGAATCCCCTCTGTCGTCTCAAAATGCTTGCCTTTCATCGCGAAAACGTTTGTCCTGTCTCTCCAGGTGAGACAACCGACCAGCCGCTCGTTCGTTAGCCAGGAACGCCCTCTACCGAATCCAGTCGGTGCGCGCACACTCCGAAATACATTCGCGGAGGTAGAAAATCAGTTCGATTACTTTCCGGACACAGGGTTGGTCCCCATACCATAGTGATCCGTTGCCGCCGGTTCTATCACGTTTAGAACCCAGCGACTATAATATTTACCGTTTGCTTTTATTTTTTGTAGAAAATAATTACCCAAGATTTCTTTCTCGTTAACGAGCGGGCTTCGTAGGCCCTTCGTATGTTAGGTCTTAATAGTTCAGTTCTATGCAATTAATGCAAATTTTATTAAATCTTTTATAAATATAAAATTTTTCAAAAATTTTTGTATTATTTTGTATGTATATATAAAAATGCGCAGCATTATTCAAACATTTTGCACACACTCGCTTATTCAGACCGCGTATCTCATGGCAATAAAGTAAAATATAAAAAAAAAATACCACCAAATAGCAGACTATTCAAATAATGAATTTTCCAAAAGATCTGTTGGTAACTTTTCTCCAAATTCCAATCAAAAACCAACAAGTAATTCTAGTATCCGCCAATAATGTTGACCGCACCCAGTACTCCCATCAGCCAAGCAACACCTTACGCATCATATAACCATTAGCACCGCTCGTTTGCGGCAACTCTGGCTCCGGCTCAATGCACTTGGAGGAGCATAAATAATGCAATAACGGTACACGATATTTGCCACAGAAGTCGACAAATTTAATATGTTCCACGCGATTGTCGAAGAAAACACCCTTGCATTTGGGATTTACACAACAATTGGCGCTCTGTAGATAATCATTGACCGTGCGCGGCACAATGCCCGGACCGAAGGGTATGCCGGTACACTTGACGACACGCGCAGCGAACTCCATCAGCGTGGGCGGCTTCATAGCGATATCTTGCACGAAACGCACCACCAAAGGGTTGTCGCGCAAGCTCAACTGTAAAAATAGATAAAAAAATATACATAAATATGTAAAAATCGTACGAATTGCTTAAAGCTGTTAAATATGCCCGTCTACTCACCTCTGTTAAATTTTTCAATGCGATAATATCTTTTGGCAAGTGTCTTAAGCGGTTTTTGTGCAACAAAAGTGACTTCAGGCTGTTCAAATGTGCGATGCTGGTTGGTAAATTCTCAATGACATTGTCGCACAGCACGAGCGCCTGCAGTTGGCTGAGCATGCCCACGGAGTCGGGCACATCGCTGATTTGATTGCCGCCTAGCGAGAGTACCTGCAAGCTGAAAATGAGCGTATAATTAGAATGTATTTTGTGATTTTTGTATGAGCAAGCCAGTAAAGTTCAGAGCTACAGATGTGGAACAGTTGCTAAGCGGCTTTGGACAGTAAATAATTTAGTGTGCACATTTTAAATTCAAATTTGTAGTTCGAATTACATAAACAACAGCTAATTAAAACATAACACCATAAATGATCAGCGTATCGAGCTGAGTCGAATTAGCCATGTCTGTCAGCCCCTCAATTAGTCTGTCTTTCTGTTTATATGCGAACTCGTTTCTCAACGTTTTAAGATACCGATATAAAATTTTGCAAAGTTTTTTTCCCCCAAGAAGCTTTATATTTATCGTGCCCCCGATATCCGACCTGTATAAGATAAAGCTGTCATACAAGTGACCGATCAAAATCACATTCTTTTATGGAAAGCTTCACGAAATTGGGCACGAGCTACTATATCCGAARTATCGAATAGGATCATATAGGCATATGTAGATTATTGCCCAAGGTACCGCTATAATGTCGGACTATATTGTGCGATTCGGACCTGTATAGCACCACCTGCTATAAAAGCTGAGCTTTAAAAGTCAAATTCTTGTATGGAAACAATTTTATTTGTGTGATTATAGCTTGCGTGCAACGGAAGTTAACATTTTTTAATGTTTTCGTTACAAACAAAAAAATTATTGCGCTTAGCTACAAGTTATGCAAGAAATACTGGTATATACGATTTAAAAAATCGAAAATAATTATATTGCGTTAGTAACACTTTCTGTTTTTAACATCTTGTTCCACACTATCGCTTGCAGATAACATCTGAATCTGCTTATAATCAAAAGTTTTATTTATGACGCACTTAGGTCTAATATTACATATGTACATAAATATGTATGTACATAAATACATACATGCAAAGTTGTTCACATACAAATGTCAGCGCTAATCAAACGTGTCCTAATACATAGTATGTACATTGAAAAGCTCCCAAGCATCTATTGCTTTTTGTTCATATTAGTATTATTTATGAGTTTGTTATAGCTTTATTGTATTTTTAATTTATGATTACACAAAGATTCTTATCGCCAGACAAAGGCTGCCTATCGTTAAGCACAAACTGGCAATAGTGCCATTAATTTTTTTTATTATTGCGTTGGTAAACAAAATTTTGATGTAAAGGCAGACATGATAAGCGCCGGCCCACACAGCAGCGTACATATGTCAAAATGAGAGTTAGATAAACAGAAAAGCTCTCGAAAACAAGTAATTAAATAAACGCTACTGCGACATGTGTCAATGTTTAAATGACATTGAAAGTTAAGTGCTTAACTACGTATTTGATATCCCACACATCATACATACCGTTCCGGTATTTTTTGAGTTTTTTATATTATTATTTTTAAATTATATACGTATTATATTAAAAGTACAATAATACCATCATAGTAGCTGTCATGTTATTAATTCACTATGAGACTATTGTTATTGCTCATATTAATTTGTATCAGTTATCGTTATTGTTTATTATCACTAACAACATGTTATCGTTTTTCATATTGCAGGCCAATAAAAATAACTCAAGTGTTGTACGTTAAACAAATAATAATTAATAACTACATATATCATTTTTGTGTATGCAAAAACTTAAAAATATATTGATTTATTGGGGAAATTACAATTCCTGCTCAAAATGTGTTTACAAACGACGACTTGAAAACAAAATGTGGCTGAATGAAATTGTTTACATTCAATATTCAATATGAGTTCAAATAATCGTTAAACGTGAATTCAAATGATGCCGGTGTCGGAACATGTAAGGTACCTTTAAATTGTGTTGATAATTGATTTTCCGGGCTTTTATAACAAATTTTCCTAACTTTTTTGTCTTGCAAAATTTAGAAGCACCCGAGCCCACTACAGTCGGGTCTACGTACGTGGAACTCAGCCGTTTTTATGCGTCCAAAGACTGTCAACTCGATAGTACTCTTCAAAATTAACTCTGGAACAACAATAACAATCATATAAAAGAAAATCAAACGCGGCGCTACTGCAATTCGCTGTGGAATATTTCCGCTTGATTTTTTAATCAAATATGCGGAATATCACACGTGTCAGAGCAAAAATTGATTCGAAAACATAAAATTTGCTTAAATATTGAATTATAACGCCTCACATACTACCAGTGTATAAAGATCATGTTAAGAAGAGCACATATCAGAATACTCACTAACCTAGTCGCGAATCAGAGCGTGACAAGCAACTTGTTCACTTTAGCCCCTGCTGGAAGTACAGAGTGAGTAAATAAGTATTATTTCTTGGAATAACGCTCTCATACATAGACATGCATGTAAGTTTGTATGCATATATGTATGTATGTGAAAATCTTTTCAATAAAAGTTACGGCGCGGTACCAAACGTATCTGTAGTCAGATTTTTATTTACATATGTACATTGTATTGTGTGTATGTATTTGAGTGCAGCACATGTACTACATAACGCTGTTCGAACTGATAATCTTCGACCGGAAAGGTTGAGTACGGCTTTCAAAGTTTTAAAAGGAAAAATAGCTGATATGACAAAGTTTTTTCACATGCATTTTTATATAAAATTAATTTCATAACTCTTGTTTAGTTAGACAACCTTCACACAGGTACATATGTACATATGTGCATTGTAAGTAGTAAACACATTTTGTTATTGTATTTTAAGTTTGTATGTACACATATAGTCAGGGCCGTGGAAAGAAAACCATGGCTAGAAGATTACGTAGAATTGTAGTGAATTGTTGGAGTTACAAAACCTGCATAAAATAGTGGCAGGTCCCGGTTGGAATCGTCCAAGATTTCTTGTTCACTGTACAAAGTCCCTGCGCGCGGATAGTTTATTTGCTGCGAAAATACTGCAGATTCCGACTATTATAAAAAAATAATCTTGTAGAAGCAGTCAGTCAGTTCTATTACACACCAAAAAAATATGCACACATTAATTTCAAAAAAAAAAAACTGCGCAACTGTCATTTCTATCAACTCGCGCAACATCAAATTCAATAACAAAACACTATTGCCCACCTTTGCATTTTCCATATATCCTTAGAAATTGCTGTTATCCTATTTGCACCGGCGTAGAAGTAGCGTAACTGGCGCAGCTCTAGCACCTGCTCGGGAAAATGCGTCAGCTGATTGCCGCTCAAATTCAGCTCCTTCAAGGCTGAGTTGCGCATCACAAACGATTTCGGCAATGATTTGTTGGACAAATTATTATTTTTGGCAATCAATGTGACTAACGGTAAATTGCAAATAGCCTCAGGCAATTGTGTCAAACAATTGGAGCTCAAATCTAGTACTTTCAAATTGACGAATTTAGTAAGCGCTGGCGGCAGTTGTGTGAGTCGATTGTGATTCAGCAGCAACGTCTCGAAATCCTTGTGTGTTTTGAGCACCTTTTTCGCATGCAAATCGTCGTCCAGTGTGATTACGGTGAGGTTCATACGTCCATAGTCCAGAGTTTTTTGCTCGCGCGAGTCTGTGTCGCTGCTGTCTGATGTGTATACTTCCATTTTTCTTAATAAATTTTATTGAATTTTCTTTTGTGTAATTAATTTAATATTTTCAAAGTTTTTCCAGTGTTTTTGTTTTTATATATAGTATAAATAAATTTNTCGTAGTAGTACTGTAAAATATGCCGTATTTTCTCTTTATTTTGCTCCATGTTTGCGACGCTATAACTCACGAACTAATTGAAAGAAACGACAATCAATCAAACACGCGTTAGCGCGTGAAATGGGCTTTCCAAAAAGGTATAGCATGACCCGATGCGACGATAAAACTAAAACTACGCGCTCTTAGCGCGAAAATACCGCAAGACTTAATATAACTTAAATATAGAATATTTAGAAATATGTTTTCAACTTCTCTTAATATTTTCAACACTCTTCTGTAGAGTAACGCATATAAGTGGAAGTAAATTTATTGATAATACTTCAATTTGCCTTTCTCCAGTAATGATGAGGAAATATGCATGATTCTGCTTAAATTAATACCTTGCTAGTGTTCGAATCAACGCATTGTTCAAGTGTCCTTCAAGAGAAAGAAGTATCGTTAATGTTTGGATGATCATAGGTGAATAAATGGAAAGAGGAAAAACACAGAGCTACATTTAGGCAAATTACCACCCAGCTTAAGGTGTACAACGGACAAGTTTACAAAAAATTACGGCTTACAACATTCAACAGTTGTAGACAATGCAAATTCATGAAGCGCAGTTTGCTCAATTAGGTCACCCGCAATTTATAAAGAAATGGAGAGTGTTCAAGTACGATACAAGGTTCTTTATTTGTTAGTCTTAGCCGATCTCAGTTACGATTCTGAATTCCTCACAAGGTGCCAGTAACGGTTAGATATCTGCATTGAATAAAGTATGGGAACTTACGTTAAAATAAAGCAGCAGCAAGTAATACAAGTTTATTGAAGAACTCGCTGAAAGCACGCAAATGGATTAAAACGCACTCATAAAGAAAATCAGTGAAAGTCGAAGAAAAATTCTGAAATATTTTTTAGTTTTAATTTTCGAATTTTTTTTTATTTATTTTTTAGTTTTTTTTATTAACGATTAGAAAATAATAATTTTGTAAAATTCGTGCTTCACTTTATAGTTAGTGCATAATTCCGCGCGTGTACGTCTTACTTCACTGACTGTTGTTCAATATTTTAATTCAATAATTTATTTCAATTGTCGATTGCCTATTACCCAATTGAGTACGCGTTGCGTTGTGTGAGCATGAAATTTTTATTATATTCTCAATTAAGCTTCTTCGCATAAAGCATGCGCTATTTAAGTTAACTAAAGCGAAGCTACTTGGTCTGATGATTGCCCACTGAGTATAGTAAACATTCGTTGAGGACAGCTGCTGTATTTCGCCCCGCGTGTTTACTTCGACGACGGCAACACGACTGCTAGTTCTGATCAGTACGGATTGAATGTTGGCTCCGCTTTTGTTTCGCTAATTGCCCGATTGTCAATGTGTTAAAAATTTTGGCAGTAAAAAGCTCTCGACACAATAGACGAGAGCGATAAGCAGTAGATGCGACTCCAGCCCAAGTAAAAATTGGCGTTTTTTTACAACGATCATAGAAAAAAGACGGCAGAAAAGCGTACGCGAGCGAAAAACGGTAGGTCGGAATGAGGCTTGGCACAAGTCCCTAGCGCAGAAAGCTGAGTTTTAGGAAGGTATTTAAAATATCTTTGGACTGGAATTCAATTTTCGAAATTCAAACTGAGAAGCTTCAGATAAGCATTCAGCAATATGTAAATAAGCGTTTCTGAAAAATAATTACATATAGATAAAAAAAATTTTCTAGAGTAGCAAAACATTTTTTTTTGCGTTTAGTTTAATATCCATAATACAATTAGTCTGTGCTTGGCAACTGTTTGTTTAAAGCGCAAATATTTTGTCTGATGATTTTTATATGGAGCTGTCTGCTCAAATCGGATCTTGAGTGTATACCCGACATTCATCTAGAGCCGTCACTTCCAACTGTGGCCCCTCGCCGTTGTAAAATCGACATGTAGTCTCCCTATTCCTTTCGTAACCCTTTTTGACCGAGCCATCCTTTATGTTTGTGATTATCGTCTTATTTTTACTCGATAAATACAGATGGCTTGTCACCCGATCATTACCATCTGTAGTAAGACAAATTTTTTCATTTACAATCCAAAATTTTTCACCATAAATTGCCGATTATTAAAGTACATTAATTTCCGCAAATGTACATGTTTTTCAAGTTACTTATTAAATTAAATACCTTTAAAAAATCATACTTTTTCTGGCTTGCAAATTGGTTATCTTACCTCGTAAGCCGTCTCTACATGGCTTACCTGCTCTTCGTAAGAAATAAAATACATTTTTATATTTTTTCTAAGCACCAGTAGTCTCGGCTGCGACCAAAGTCTAATCCTTGTCATGCGCTGCTATTATAAGCCCTCCCATTAAGTTGTATGCCCGACTTCTCTTCAATCATTCTTGCCCTGGGCATAACTAAAGATTAAGTAAAAAGCTCCATCTAACATTGTCACTCGAAGTATATTTATTAATGTTGATTACTATTACGATTTATAGTCTTGTTTTTCTCACTATAATTAGTTGAAACGTACATACATATGTACCATATGTACAAACAGATGCGCCTGTAAACTTCCCTTTTTGCGCTGATATCAGTCGGGAATCATTATCAGTGCCATTGACACACATACATATAGGCGAATTAATGAAAGCTTTCAATATTTTGTTGGATTTAAACAAAATTCTATTATTCCAGAGTGCTAGCGTACTCAAGCTAGTTAAAGCTTAAAACTATGCACATAAATAAAATTATTATTTGAATGTCTCTACAAAATCGGTTAAAGCTCTCTCATAGCAACAGCTTAAAATTATGTTCTCAAAACATACGTACATACATATACATATGTATTACGTATTTTCAAATTTTCGCTTTTCTCGTTACTCATACAATATATGTACCAAAATATCCAATTATTTTTGTGCTATATTTTTTACCACGAAAAGTCTAATGCTTATCAAATTTAGAAACATTACGAAGGTATATTTTTTAGGCGTTATGTAAGTTGTCTAAAATTTAATTAATGGACTTCCAACACAAATATTTCGCTTTGATAAACTAACTTAAGATTAGATGGGAATATTTCTTATCGCTAACATATTTGTTTGTGGTCTATTTTTATTTATGACTTCGGTTATTTTGTTTTATCGGGACTAAGAAAAAAATTATTGCCCAAGATCTTTCATGAAAGCTTTCTAAGTTATTGGCTAGATAATAGTTATTGGCTATAAATTCAAAGTATTTGGCCAGCGAAATATCACGAGTTCATTTTCCACACGCATTTGTGGAATTTGTATTCCAACGGTTAAAGGGTCCATTTTCAAGACTGTATTAAAAAATAAATAAATAAATAAACAAAAAAAAAAAAAAAAGAACAAATAACGTTACTTAAATGGTAAAAAAAAGTTTATCTCGTCGAACACTTATTCTAACGGTAATTTCACTATGATAACTGTATGTGGACTGATGGCATAAGGCCATATAAGCTCTTTTTGTAGTTTCGCGCTTACTTCTTTAAACCTTTGTTGTTTTGTAACGACGGAAAATATTCCTGAACAAATTTTGAATCCGGCCTAGTTGGCAGTCCTTGGCCGTATGAAAATTTGGGTGGCTTACAGTTACATAGACCCGACTTTCATAGAATGGCTTTCTTTACACTCATGTATTGCTCTCACTGACATTACGGCGCGCCAATAGTACCTATGTAAGTGTTATTTAGCTCCCAGTGACATATTGTTACCCCGAATGCTGATGAAATCTAAATCGGCTGACGTGAAATTTAGTAAAATTGTTTAATAAGAACTATAAATTATTACTTTTTTGCACAGATTAATCATTGCAAACGTCAAATATGTTTTCCCTTACATAGTATGTATGTTTGCAGATAAGGCAATGTCACTTTGACAATTAAAAATTTTGTTCTGTTCTATTGGTTGTAAACGTAAACAGTGAAAAATAGTTATATGCATATGCCACTACAGAAGTGCATACATATGTATATACATACATACAGCCTGCATATACACCCTGTAAATAACTATATTTACATTACATACATTTGTTTTTTCGTTAGGCGCTTATCAAAATGTATACATGCATACATATGTACGTACGTATGTATATTCACACTTATGTCTTTCTATACCATATTCGTGTTTTTGTTTTCACAAGTATTTAAATGTAGTAAACACCTTATACATACATATACATATGTATATTTATAATTAAAAAATTATGCAAGTCATCGCAATCAACTGCCAACCCAAACGAAGTAAATAATTAGCGTATGTTTATACACAGTGACCACACATGCAGTATTTATTGTATCTTTTCCGAAAGCAATGATATATTCTCGTTCAAATCCTTTGGGTGGTATTTTATTGTATATAATCCAAAGGAAATGTTATTAATGAAAGTTACTTATATGTATATATGTTTATCAGCTTATCTAATTTCACCCGCTAATTAATTGCGTACTTCAAAGATATTTTCCCGTTTTTCTAATATGTTTTAACTTTTTTTTCTAAAATTGTTCGCTCGCCTTCCTTATCAATAATAAATAAGGCCTTATCAATCTCTAGTTTCATATAAAGTTCACCTTATAACAACAAATCCTATTTGGGACCAAACGTTGCCTGTATTTGAGGTTATCTTGGAACATTTATTGAATTATTATTTATTATTCGCATTAAAAATTATTTTTGTAAAGTTTATGCAGATGTTGAAATTAAATTTTGTTAACGTGTTTTCATATATACGTACATACATACATACATACATATATATGTATATCACATCACCTCACTAGCACCTAGCAGAATATTGGAATTCATCAATCTGCTGGGGCTAAGTGAGACGCTGTGAGTTAGTAGAGGGCACAATAGACCCTAGGTCGCGGTGCAATCCTCATTCTTTATCTTATCTTATCTTATATGGCATAACCTCAAAGTGAATTTGAGATAAATTACGAAGTGAAAACTTGATGTTTACGCGATCGGTAATATGTTTATACGGTTCACGAAATTGTGAATTTGTTTCTTTTACAATAATGGCAATAAGATAAGTTATTAAAGCCCGCGAGGAAAAATTAATATTAAAGTTTGCTTGGTGAATCACCGACCAAGGCCTGTTTTTTTTTGGCGATCTAACCCCGTTTGGATCGGTAAGTGTGTTACGGCCGGCCATTAACTGCGCGGCTCCGATGTGGTCGACTTAATATAGTCCAACGCAGACGAAGGAACTTCAGACGTGTCCAAACACTGCACTTCGTCCGAAAACAGGATCACTCTTGAAGTTTATCATTGTCTGCTTTGATGCATTCGCAGATATAATTTTTTTGATTACGTGGACGATATAGCACAATACTCCGACCAGACTACGGAGGCAACTAACTTCAGACATGCACGAAACGTCATTCATAGTGATGCCATTTACATCCAAGATGTTGGCGTACTTGGAGTCAAAACACCACTGCAGACAAAGACTTTTGTGAAACTTCGTTCTGGATTTTATAGCAGATTAAACTCGCACCTGTCCAAAATTGACCCCGACATACAAAGCATTTGTCCTACGTGCAAAAAATCCCAGTCATCTAAAATCCCTATCCCTATGATTAAAACAGCACATTTCCTGGGCCCTTAGAAGATTTTGGCATATCTATGTGTTAGTTTCTATGCAAATTCTTCCAAATATCCAAAACACTGCAAATTACCTAACTAAAGTAAGTAGCCTGCAAGTCATTTATTAGTTAATTTACCGGTTAATTACCCAACCACTATTGGGGATTTCTGTTAAAGTTTAAGAGAGTATATTACCACCCTATTGAAAACTCTAAACGGGACTCTTGTGCATGTGTGATCGTTCATCTCTTTCTTACGCAGTGTGTAGTATGAGTTGCATGGTAAGTTTCTGAGCTAATTTCTATGAATTCGAGTTTCGGTAGCCGTAACGTTATAGTTGCATACACGTAGACTTGTTATTGTGAACGACTTTTCAATAAGAAGCAACGCATATAATTCAACCGTTTGACATTTTCAACTGTCATCGGCACCTCTTTGCAAAAACAATATTTGCAGCCTGTGTTAGCACAAATCCACCCAAAGTTTATTATAGAATTTATCGTGTGATCTTCTAAAAATTAGTCTTAATAAAGCAGATAAAACACTAATTATTTTCTAAAAACTAAAGTAATCACAATGTCAGATCTCGATAAGTGGATTGAGACAGTTAAGGAATGTAAATATTTGCCAGAGAATGATTTGAAAAAACTTTGTGATATCGTGTGTGAAATTTTACTTGAGGAATCCAACATACAACCAGTTAGCACGCCCGTGACAGTATGTGGTGATATACATGGACAGTTTTACGATTTGGAAGAACTCTTCCGCACAGGTGGTCAAATACCTGATACCAACTATATATTCATGGGTGATTTTGTAGACCGTGGTTATTATAGCCTCGAAACTTTGACACGTCTGCTTACACTGAAGGTGAGCGTTCAAATTCATTTGATTTATGCCATTTTTTTCAACATTGATATGTTATTCATTTATGCTAATAGGCACGTTATCCTGACCGTATTACGCTGCTGCGTGGAAATCATGAATCGCGACAAATTACCAAAGTGTATGGCTTTTTCGATGAATGTTTCACCAAGTATGGAAATGCTAATGCATGGAAATACTGTTGCAAAGTTTTTGACCTGCTGACAATTGCTGCGGTTAGTCTGGCAAAGATTTAATCTAAAATTGTGTACTAATCGTTTTTCTTTAGATTATTGATGAGGAGGTGCTATGCGTTCATGGTGGTCTCAGTCCAGAAATTATCACACTTGACCAAATACGTACTATAGACCGCAATGGTGAAATTCCCTATAAGGGTGCATTCTGTGATCTCGTGTGGTCGGATCCAGAAGATATGGACCTGTGGTAAGTACAAAAATACCTTTTTTTTTGTTTTTGCACGAATTATGTTTAATTCATGTGCATTTTCAGGGGCCAGAGTCCACGTGGTGCTGGTTGGTTATTCGGTCAGCTTGTGACAAAGGACTTTATGAATATTAACAATTTAGAATTGATTTGTCGTGCACATCAGCTGGTTAACGAAGGTATTAAATACATGTTCGATAGTAAGCTTGTAACGGTGTGGTCAGCGCCGAACTATTGCTATCGTTGTGGCAATGTAGCTGCGATTTTGACGTTTAAAACTGCGAAAGATCGCACAACCAGTATTTTTAATGCGGTGCCAGAAACGGATAGAGTCATACCGCAACAGAATACAACACCATATTTTCTTTAAAGAAACATATCTATTTGTCCACCCGCCCACTTGTGATTGCTCACCGTGGAGTATTCTTTGCCTTTAACGTTTACGCTGTGTTCTTCTTTACTCCACGTTTTTGATATACTCGATTTACCCTAGATTCGATATATAAGAATCTAAAAAAAATATCTGTTAAACGTACATATAATAACAATAGCTAAAATAATATAAAATGTTCCAGTATTGATACCAACTGCTGCAACTAGCCTGCAAAATATCACAACTTGTTTGAATGCATATCATCATTTTTTATTACTACGTAAAAAATACTTTGGTTTTATACATAAAAAAGTTGTATGAAATTTGAGAATGTGTAAAATTTGTTTTAAATATTCCTCAACTAATTTTAATGTATTTAAATTCGTGGCCTACGGCATTTACTCAAGCTATGTTACTTAATAATAATTCGTAAATATTGCCTAAGACCTGTTTGAGCGTATGCCTGTGTGATAAAAGTTGCACAGCTTCCCCAATTTAATGCCCTCCGCAATTAAATCGACATAAAAATGTGTATAATATGTGACTAAATGAAAATATCCACGCAATTCGCAATTAATGTAGATAACATAAAAATCTCTTCCGTTAAATTGGTCAAATGCTGTGGAGTAGCTATAAGTGTTGGTGCAAATACAGTGGCTAAATTATGCTCGTTCATTTTGTTAGCCGCGTAATGGGAAGCCACTCTAAAAAAGAATTCACAAAATAATCCAGAAATAACAATACAATTGGCTGAATGTTGAAATACCTTTTTAAATGCTCTGCCATGAATTTGAGGCAGTTGTAATGCGCTGGCGGTAAACGTTTAGCCGCCTCAGTCATATTACTTATCTGCTCTGCAGCGTTAGGGCTTCCTATAAGAAGCAAAATGTTTTTTTCAATAATCGCTAATAAACTTTCATATATTTCAGTTAATTACTTGCTGCTTGCATAAAACTCGGGTAAGCCTGAAAAGTGATGAGCGGCACGGGCAGTAGACGCAGATAGAGTTTCAAAGTGCCAGCTATCACATTTACATTGCCATAAGCGCCCTCCGACATGTCCGTCTTTTCGCCATCACGATCCAGCGCTAATTTGAGCGCGTCTATTTCATCTGCAAAGCCCGAAACGCGATATATACCCTCTTGCAACATACCACGTGCCTCAACCTCTTCCACACAACGTCTCACAACGAATGGTACACTGCTCTGATACAGCTGCACCACCGTGGTCAAATCAGTGCCAAATACACCACGTATAAGCTTCATATCCGGCACACATTTGGCCGGTACTAACTCTGCACATTTGAAATGCGCCATAAAACCGCATGCTTCACACTTCATACCCTGTGCAGTGAAACCCCAAAGAAAATTCGCACAAAACTCACACCAATTGAGACCCTTAAAGTTATGAACTTTAAAGGTATGTGCCTTTTCATACACAAGTGGTGGTATCAAGTCGGCGGTATCACTGGCGTCCTTCATTTTGTTGGTAATTTCTTTATTTACCGGCGCTTTGACACTATCGCAATCACCATTGACATCAGTGTTAGTAATTTCTATAACACCACAATTGTCTTTCGCTGACACCATTGACTTGCCAAGCTCATGGGATAACGCCCTCAATTTACGTCGATTAAGTGTCATGTATGGACTCTGTTGGTAGCAATTACGCGTTTGCTGATTAATTTGTAGAATGATGGGAGCAGCATGTAATTGCATGTAAAAATTAACCAGGCCGTCAGCAACCAAATCGTGTATGGTATCATAGTGCTTGGATTGTTCTTGCAAGTAGTGCCCTTTGCCAGGTTTGTAATAAATCTTAAAATGTTTGGTACGATAATTAAAACGCACGCTTAAAGTATAATAGTCATCTGCTTTGGGACTACGGCGCAACAAGTACGTGCCATCTGCTTTATTGGACAAAAGTTGTTCAGCTTCTAGGTGTCCCATTGCGCCGTGGTACTCTGGACCATAACAATGCCCTTCATTATTGGTGACATTTAATGTTAAGGGCCGTGTGCGGTGTAAAGGTTTGGGCGTGGGCGCTTCCAGTTGTATTTTATACACTAACAAAGAAGCATATTAGCTGTGGTCAGGGATACAAGGCACATAAATAATACTTACACTCGGGTTTCCATACCTTCTGCACAGGTGAACTGGGCTCCACAGATATAGTGGAAGGTCGCGACATTGCGCTGCGATTTTTCGCCGTTCAAATTTTACTATTTTCTACAAGTCTGTATCATTTTTCGCAAATTAATCTGTTCAATGAACTTTCGTAGTAAATTGCATCCATAGAAAACTATAAGAAGTTAAATGTCAAATATAATAGCAAACCAACAAAAAAAAAAGAAAAAAAAAACACAGGAAACAGGGCGATCACGGTACAAGTTCAACATGTTTCTAGTTTAGTATAAAAGTTGTATTGATTTTTTTTTGTGATACAAAAATATTATTATTCGCTATGAAGGTATGTAATATATATACAATACAGCATAAGGTAAACAAACAATTATTAATCGCTTGAATTCATAAAATGTTTGCTATATTGCAGTCACTCTGTATTTTTATACTTGATGAACTGTCAAGCTAACAACGTTGCTAACCCTGTTCATGTGAAATGAAAGAAGCAGGCATAACAAAACAAGAAATTTCCATTTGAAGTGTTTGATAAAAGAGAATCATAGAAGGTGAAAAACGCTCATATCGGTGAAAAATCTGTGAAAACTATTAATCAGGAATTTGTGTGAAGTTAGCAACGCGCGTGAAATTTTTATTAGTTATAAATTAGATATATAGCGAGAGAGTGAGAACGGATACGCAACCAGACAAGAAAAAGAAAGCATTGAATAAGATTTTAAGAGGGGTGTGCGGTACGTTCGGCAGTATCCAGACTTATAGAAGTAAGACCTTGAGGAAAAAGACGACGAATACTGCTTAGGACAGTGTAAGGCGAAGCACCAAGGAATGGCGTATGATCTCCAGCAGCCATTGTGAATACAAAAAAATCGGAAAATTTAAAGTTATTTTACAAGGGAAACCTAGTTGTAGAGATATTGTACAAAAAGTGTTTGTCCATAATGATAAAAGTAATGGGATCAATTGATGCGGAAGGAAATGTGACAGCCGGGTCGCATAGTGGACGTGAGGCACGCAATTTAGCCGAAAAGCAACGCCGGGACAAAGTAAATGCAAGTATACGGGAACTAGCTACCATAGTGCCGCAGGCGGCGTATTCATCGCGACGATTGGACAGGACCGGTATACTAAGGTGTGCAGCGCATGGTTTTCGTTTGCAATACATATTTGGTAAATCAGTGCCAAGAAAACAGTCAATGACAGAGCTATCACAAGATCCGCATTTTGCGGATGCGTTGACATACTTATTAGACAGCTTCTTTATAACATTAACTTGTCATGGACAAATTGTCGTAGTATCAAACAGTGTGGAGAAATTACTCGGACATTGCCAATCGGATCTCTATGGACAAAATATATTAAGCATAACGCACCCAGACGATCATCCGAATATGCTGCAACAACTAATACCACGTGACATGGAATCGCTATTCCGTTGCAGTCACGAATATCAAATGCAGCAGCAAAATAATGGTAATAACAGCAATGAAAACACTGATACGTTTTTGAGAGACATCAATGAACGCTTGCGTAATGATAAGCGTTCGTTTGTTGTACGTCTTGCACGGGCGGGTACACGTTCAGAGGCGAATCGAAAGTATGAATTGCTGCGAATTGATGGCTGTTTTCGACGTAGCGACTACTCCTGCTCAAATGGCACATTTCCCATTGTTTCACATGTTTTGCGGCGGACACGTTACAATGGCACTGAAGGTGTCCACGCAATGCAGCATGATGTTATAGCACAAGCCGCACTGCACGGCATCAGTGGCAACGATGTGGTGCTTGTAGCTATGGCACGCATCATACATCCACCAAAGATTACCCATTATCTAACGAGCGAGAATAGCGGACGCATGGAATATAGAACACGCCACTTAATAGACGGACGAATAATTGACTGTGATCAGCGTATCGGGCTGGTGGCTGGATACATGAGAGATGAGGTAAGGTTGTTTACTACTATTTTTAGCATTAGGCATAAAAAGTTAAAAATCACAGTTGAAAATATACACACACATATATGTAATTGATAATTAGACAAATTTGTGTAGCAACTAAGTGCTAAAAATGCAGGTATTACCGTAAAGAGTCATTTAATAAATAAATATAAATAGCTCAATTATTTGCTTCGGGTAGGTTCGGTCAGTAGAAGTCTCGCTTTGCTGAAAGTGGTTGTTGCTTTGTTTGTTTCTCTTAGCCGCCTTATCAGTCAAAGTACACGTATTTGTATGTACATATGTGTGTTTATTGCTTTTCGATGATATTTGCGTTATTGATACAAATATTTGTATACTCGCACATATGTAGGAGCACTTATTCTGCTCAACTTGCGAATACGGCGACAGCAAAACAGCTAAAAAGTATAAAACAAAAGAACTAAACGATAAAATGTTTAGCATTTTTTATTCTAAACAGCCGAAAACAAAATGTCTTTCTGTCCGTCTGTTAATTTTCATATGTACACACAGCTGTTCAGCAGACTTCAGAGCATAACATTTGATTTCTTGTTGTCAAAATTACTTTGCTGGATTAGTAAAATTAATTAACCACACATTTAAATAATATTGTATTTAAGCTATATTAATATGTATGGTTGTGTGTAGTATTTGTTTGTTATTCTGCTCAACGGCGAAGGCATTCGCATTAAGCGTATTGAACTGCCATTCAACCGAAAAAAATCAAATGATCAAGAGACAAGAAATATCAAAAAGCACTCGGGTTTTGATCTAACACTTTTGATTTTACGTAAATAATTTAAACTTTTTTTTTATACACGAGGGTACGTAGATATCTACATACATACATACATACTATATGTATTTGTTCAAACAGGTTTTGTGAAGTGTATGTGCTAATAAAACAAAAGATTGACGAATTTGATTTTAAATTATCAAAGTTCTAATTTTGTTACAAGAATTGGTGGTTGGAAGCATTTTTAAAGAAGCAAATGAAAAAATTATTAGGGCTTAACTATGTACAGCTGCCCACTTTATGAATATATTACATATATGTATGTATGTATAACATATTATAAAAAATTGCAAGTCAGTAAATATGTACATATGTATGTGTGTGCATTCTACTAAGGATAAGTTAAAAAATAATAAATTGAAATGAGCGCAGTGATTGTGTTGTTAAAACGCCACACACAAGCCTACATACACGGGGATGTAAACATGTATGTATGTATGTAAGTATGTATATGTGAATTTTTGTTTACGGTATACTGAGAAAAAATATTATATACTTGCGTATCTGCCATACCTACAAATATATATATACATACATAGGTATATACATATCTACAAGTAACAATTTGTATGTTTGCCTAAGATGGATATGTACATACTTATGTGTGTGACGCACACCGACAGCGCTTTTAAATGGTTTACGTTTGTTAGAAATAGAATTGGCTATAAATATTTATATAAATCTATTTTATTCGCATGAGCTTTCACTTATTATTTTATTTATTAATGTTATTTTTATTTATATTTTTTGTAATAATTTTCAAAAGCATGTAAGTAAAACAATTTACCTAACAGCAGCCCGTGACGCCTGCGGGAGTTGCATATGGAGGCTGTAGGTATGGTGTATAACATATACATACGTATGTATGTATATTTTTGCTGATATCAAACAGCTTCGTAGTTTAAATATATGGGAGAATAGTAAAGGAACACAGATATAATACATTTATACACATATGTAGCAGTTAATTTTATACAAGTAAGCATACATAAAAAGATACTATCGTTCATACAATATATGTTTGATTGACACAAACAAATAAATTTTTATGTTTAAACATTGCATACATATACATATAACATCTATGTATGTATGTATGTATAAGAACCGAACTATAAGTTTTTAACTATTTGAGGTTATGTCGGGCACTATCGTGTATCGTTTCGTCTGCGGCTGTAGGTTATACTTTATATTTGCTATAAGTAAATGCATACATGCATACATACATACATGTGTATTTTGTGTATTTATATATTAGTAAATATGTTTCTAGTATGTATGTGGCTAGTAAAATAATTACCAGATTTTATTTTACGGGTGAAAATTAATTAATTTTTTTTATATTTAAAAAAATCTTATACAAATTCACACATACAATGACCCTGATATCTGCATTTCAAATTTTTTTTTTGTGCATTTCATTTATTTTTTACATATATTTTTTTTTCTTAGTCGCACCTCTTTCGCAATTAAAATTTTTATTTCTTTGAACAATAAGCAGGCTTTTTATCATAAATTAAAAATATTGCCACGTTGTCCCATATAATGTATCAAATGAGGCTTGCTAAATGATAGATTATATATTTTATTACAAGAAAAGCTGGCAGCTCATAATAATAATATATATATCCTATTTTTTATTCATTTTTTTTAACTTGATTAAAAATAAAAGTATTTGAGATAAGCTCATTGTTTATGGCAAGCACACTACCAGATATAGCATGGAAATGCCAATAAAAACTGTTATAAAATTTTTTATTCTCCTTTTTTCTATTTTGTAGTAAATTTGGAAACAAATCTAAGCAAGATAAGCCTATTGTAGGTGAAATAAATCGTTATTTTGTATCTGCGTTTACTGTTAATTTAAATATCAATGAGTATGGCGTGAGTTTGTGTGAGGGTTTGACTTCTTATGACATATTTGTTTACATTTTAGTTGAGTATTGTTTTCAGCCAAACAAAATAAATCATATTTTCGAGGATTTTCCTGCTTTAAATTACTTACATATTTATTTACGCGTGCTTATTTTCATCTTCCATTGCAGGTCTACAATCTTAGCCCGTTCTCTTTCATACACCACGATGATGTGCGTTGGGTAATTGTCGCGCTACGCCAAATGTACGACAATTTTGACGAGCAAGGTGAAAGCTATTATCGCCTACTCACACGGAATGGAACCTTTATTTATCTACATTCGCAGGGTTATTACGATACCGTAGACACCGAGCGTAATGTCTACTCCTTCATTTGTATAAACACGCTGTTGGATGAGGAGGAGGGCCGTTATTACATGGAGGATATGAAGCGACGATTTTCCACAATTATACATTCGAATTTGCCCATCTCTTCAACGGTGGATGCACCTGCCTCTCACGATCCCGTACGTTTGGAACGCAGTGTAATGTTTTTAATTGACAATTTACAAACACGTCGTACGCAAGGTAATGGCACAGGCTGCGGTGAAGATACCGCTACACAGGCAGACAATGAGCGAACAAAAAGTCGACGTTTGATGTTGGTGCCGCCGGAAGTCTCCTCGGTGCGCAGCTCAATCATGCAATCGTTGTCCGTGGTGAATATTGCTGCTAAGAATTTGCGCAGAAATATACGGCGAAAAGCGCGTAGAGATTTGCGTAAAGCGCAAAGAGGGCCGCAAAGCTGCAGCGATAGCAGTGATACATCCATCTCAATAGATAGCAGTGATGAAGATGTTGTGAATGATCAAAACACTGCTTCGTCCGATTCCACTTACACAGATGCAACACAAGCGAATTTGAAGCGACCAAGTGTACTGCAGATGAATACAGGGGCATCTACAAGTCAGCGGAGCGCGCTGGAACAGCGCCTAACTGAATCGACAATTGGTGAATTCGATGTGAGCAATGCAACACACACACCCGCGTTAAAGCGTGCACGTGCATCGGTAATGGCAGCTAGTTGTAGCAACGACAAGTGCAGTGGTGGCAAAAAAAAGAGCACCAAAATATACGTTGAAGAAATCATTCTTCAACCGAAAACTTGCATGAGCACGCTACTAACGCCACCCGCAACCACTATGCCAATTGCAAGTACGACAGAAATCCATGAAGTCATCAACAATTCTTTGGAGAACATCGATCAGTCACTGCAGAGCATACAAGCGAATGCACGCAATTTATGCCAACAACATGCGCAATGTTTGCCTCAAAATGTGCCACAGAACTTCAATCAGCAACTGGATGAAATTATTGTGGAGCATCAGCGCCAAGCCGAGCAGCTTATTAATATCCGAAATGAGTACGATGTACATTTGCAGCAACAGCTGATGCAACAACAACCGTCCGCATTTGATGACTTAGCTGCTATAGATCTACCGCTATTACCGCAGTTGGTATTTCCCGGCGATGAACAATCGCCGCATGTCGGTGCTGCGCCAATGGCCGACAATTATACAGAGGCGAGTGCTACAATTCTTAGTGAGTTGGAAAAACGGCTATAGTGTGTGTGCCAAGTCTGCCTTTGGTGGCTGGTCTCTGCTGTGACAATAACATCGTTGTAAGAGTTATGTGTGTGTACGCAACGGCGGCGCCGACACCTTCCATTTGTGTCACAATACAGTGTAGTGCAACCGGAGCTGGTAAGTGTGCATTCATCGTGTTACTCATATTAAGGCAACTACAAAAACACTTCAGACAACAAAAAGAAAAGTTCACATCCAAACTAATTCACTAACAAACAATTTTCCAAACAACATTGATATGGTGTGCCAGGTGGTGGCATAGAGCATATTTTTGGTGATTTCACTACAAAGAACAAACAAATATTAAACTATGTGGTGGCTTAGTAGGATATTATTACACTTAAACTAACTGGTGTTGAGAATTGTTGGCGTGTTAAGATAACAAAATAGAGTTATAATGTGATGAGAAAATGAAAAACAAAATGCAGCAATTAATTGACATTGAAAGTGAAGAAAAAAAGTATAAAGAAAGTTTTAATAATTGCACAATAATAAAGTCTTGATATTGTATAACGGTTTTTAAAAGTGATTGCTCGTTTTCTGTGCTCAAATACTGGCACGAGCTTATCGAGTTCAAAATAGATAAGCAAGTAGCTTTGAACAGGAAATGTTACATACACAGAGTGTTTAAATATGGGACGATTTTTTTTAATAGCCAATCGCAGAATCTGTGAATTACATAATAAAAAATGCATTATGTAAACAATGTTTTTTGTTTTAAAGAACATTTTTATAGCAAGTGCAAGTGATAGTGTAAATAAATTTTCAAATTTATTAAAAAAAGAAAATTTTTTAAAATAGTTTATTAACATTTTTTAATTCCCTTACACTTTGTGTAAAAAAAAAAGTTTACTGTGGTTATTTTGTAAAAATTAATTCTAAATTCATTATGAAGTAATCATTTACTTTTTTTTTAATATTTGCATTTTATAAATTTTGCGATTAGAAACTCAACCATAATCAAATAAAAAAACTCATCAGTGCTTTGTAATAAAGTGAATTTGTTATATGCTTATAAAGTTTCTTATAAACAAATCAAAACCACACTGACTGTTTTATATTAAAAGAAAAGTGCCATTAAATTTTTTTTAATACAAAATAATTAAACGAAAATTCTCCAATTTTAATCTTTCATCATTATGGCAAACAAATCCATTGAAAATTTGCAAAAATTGTTTAGTAAATTTCGCTTTGAAAAAAGTCGAAATCAAAAATTAATAAATTATTTGATTGTTCCGAAAAAATAGAACAAATAAAAAAAAGTTTGGCTAATAAGCATATGTGAAAACAGTCTATAAACATATTACAACTAATATTGAATAGAAATTTCTTAAGAAGAATCTATAAAAAAACACATAATTATTAAAAAATCTCAAGTTTATTTGACAATTGATTGAGAAACTTGCGTAGATAGCCATGCAACCAATTTATTCAGCAAATTGAAAGAAAAATTTATAAAACCGACAACAAGAGCGGTGATTTGATAATAAAAAACGTAATATGCAATACAGGCCAAAAGTAAGGGCTTGCGCAGAGTATTTTTTTATATATATTCGACAATTTATAATATTAAAAATTATATTTTTTATAAAAATAAGCGAATTAAGAAGATATTATTCTTTACAAAAGCAAATAATTAATTAATGGAAATAAGATAAGAACTAATTGAAAGACTAATATTTTTAGCGCGCTGTGCAAGTTTTGAAAAGATTTTTTACAAAAAGTATAAACAAACATCTTGAGAGATAGAATGAACAATGTACCCAAAAAAAGTATGTGTTATTATACATACCTAACTTTTATTTAAAAATAATATGTATATGTATATGTGTATGTGTACACATATAAAAATTTTACTTAGAAACTATATACATCAAAAAATTAAACCGAACATAAGAAACATTTAAACGCGAGGCCGTAAAAAATATATTACAGAAAATTAAAAACACATACTTGCTTCATAAATAATAATGAAATAAAAAAAAAAAACATTTGCTTGCATATTTAACTTTTATACAAAAGAAAAAACCAAAGAGACAACCTACGACGTCTTGGCTTCCCAAAACTAAACAAAAACTTGTCAACGCATTTTCACTCCAAACGCTTTAGCTGCAAAAAATTCTCAACACATAAATATAAACAAAAATTGTTAAATAGATATATTTTATTTTTTAAACTATATTTTTACAAAATATTTTGTATCACTAATAATTTTTAATGCAGGTTTTACAAATATGTTTTTATATATTGTTTTATATTTTACTTTATAATCGTTTTTCTTACAAAATTTTACCATTAACCTTAAGTTTGCAAACAATTAAGAACAGCAAATATTGGAAAATGTATATATTATTTTCTTGCATTGTTTTTTATTATTTAATTTTAATTATTTCTTCTAAGCAGTAATTAAGTTGTAAAAAAGTAAACCCAAATGATTGACGAAATTTTATGGCAAAGAAAAATGCGTACATTTAAGTAATATCACTGTTTTTATTATGCACACAAACACACATCAATATGTATACATGTTTTTAGCTGTTAACGGTATATCTTAAACTGATGAAAGCAAATAGTTTTTCACTAAGAAAAGCTTACAATAAAAAATATAACAATTATTTATACATATACATACATATGTATATGTATACTATATTTATGCATGCAAGTTTATGTAAATATGTATGTATGTATAACTCTGCGAGTATAAGTAATAAATTTAAAAATAATAAAGGAATGTGTCATTCGAAAAAATACACTATTTTTATTTTCGCTGGTGCAAGGTAGGTTCTTTTAAAAATAAATTTTATAAATCTTCAATTAGCTAAGCGGAAAATTTCATTCATATATCACAAAATTCCAACAAATAACAGAGAAAATGCAATATTTCAAAAATTTGTACAATTTCGTACCACGCGAACAGACCTGCGAAATGCATTTTTACAAATTGTCAAATTGCACCATATCTACTAGGCGAACAGAACCGCACAGAAAGTGCATGCATCTGCAGCCCCTGAAAGCATGCCTCTCACATATGCGCCACGTGGCAGAGCAACATGGCAGCACACAGTCAGATGTCGCCCTATGCATGTGGCTAAGCAACATGACGCGCACACAGCTACATGTGGCTAAGCAACATGGCGGGCACACAGCTACATGTTGCTCGTATACATGTGGCTGGCAACATTTGCGGCGCTACTTGCTTGCAATTCTGCGCGCCTGGTGCATTGGGCGGAATTTTCGATTTGTGAAAATGCAATGCGCGCAGGTCTGTTCCTTTCTTGCGAATTTGTTTTTGAGAAATTCTTTAAAATTTAGGTGCGTGATGTATACGACTTTTATTCGTTATTTTAGTAAAAGACAAGTAAAAATAATGCATTTTTATTATATTTTTTATTTATTTAATTTTTCGAAAAATTCAAGGTTGCCATATGAGTTTTAACTAAAAAAAAGTTTATAAAGTACATTTTTTATTAAATAAGTAATACTAATTCATTTAGTTCCTTAAAAATATTATAATAATTTCGTTTAGGGTTGCCAAGTTTACAAAATAAAATTTATATCAAAATTAATAAATAAATTCATATTAATACTAAAAAATTAAGCCCTTCAAAAATATTATAATAATTTTATTTAGAGTTGCCATATGATTTTTGGCTAAAAAAATTTACTAAGTAAAATTTGTAAAAATCAATATACATACATATGTACATGCATATATGTATGTAAATTCACATTTGTATTAACAAATACAGTTTCCAAAAAATATTATAATTTCTTTAAGGGTTGCCATGAGAAATAAAATTTATATGAAAATCAAAATACATACTTACATATGTATAAATTCACATTAATATTTAACAATATATATGCATATCACCTTTAAAATATTACAGTAACTTCTTTTAGGGTTGCCACATGATCTTTGATGAAAAAATTTTGCAAAATAAAATTTATAGTAAAAACGGTAAATACTACATATTCATATTAATACTAAATAGTTTAGCTTCTTAAAAATATTTTGATAATGTCCTTTAGGGTTGCCATATGCCTTTTGATAAATAAAGTTTACAAAATATATTTTTTGTTTATTCAACACATACTAAAAAATTAAGCCCTCCAAAATATTACAATAATTATGTGTAGGGTTGCCATATGATTTTTGGTTAAAAAAATTTTAATTAATAAAATCATTATTAAAAAATTTACTACTTCAAAATATTAAAATAATTTCGTTTAGGGTTGCCATGTGATTTTTTAACGAAAAAAGTATACAAAATAAAATGTATATTAAAATTAATAAAAATAATAATTCACATTAACCATAAACAATATAACTCCTACAAGATATAAACATTTCGGGTTGCCATATGTTTGTATAAGCCGAAATATTAAATTTTGTTAAGTTTTTAAATATACATACATATTTATGTATATACACTAATTTTAAGCATGCATACATACACACTTATTTTTAAGAGATAGGGCTGCCAAAGCAATTATTTAATATAAATCATATCAATTTAATACGAACAATGCATTTTCGCTTCTTTTGAATTTTTCTACCCATTCGCATATGTGAAACCAAGCGCATTACAACAACCACTTCAGCTGTTTTATATACATATGTACAGACATATGTATATGTGTACGTTCGTTGTGTGCACTTTTTCTCACATTCTTGTTTTATTTGCTCCTACTTCGCGTTCGTGAACTTGAACTTCACGCTCGTTTTAAAAGTGACTTTCGTCGGAAAAATACCAACAATCAACGAAATTTGCATGCTAGCAATTAGGCGTTCACAAACAAATAAGCGTACATACATACATACGATCGTACACTGTATATAGTGAGAATGTAATATCTGTATGTATGTACATATGTGAGTCTTGGTCATTTCAGCTGCGCTTTTTTTGGTGAAGCTGCCTTTAGCGGGTTATTTAATGAGTAACAGTTGAAAAAGTAAATAAATACAGCTGGTGGGCTAGCGCACCTTATAGGAAGAGGTTTTTAGCACTCAGATGTTCACTGGACAATAAACAAGTAGGTTAACAAAAACAAACAAAAACTTGAACAAGCGAAGGTGTTTTGATGACGTTGCGCTGATGACTTCGAAACAACTCATTGGCAGAGGCAAAGTAAAGAAATATATTGCTGTGAGATGCTGGTTGGAGGAACAGCTGTAGGGTGCTCCAATTGGTGCTTGGGAAAATAGTGACATAAATTCTATAAAAATTGTTACTATTGTTGAGTACAAATGGGTCGTCATAACACCGATTTTCGGAGAATCAAACTGAGCGATTGATGATGGGAGCGTTCCTGCGACAGCCGAGAACCGGAACGGACCCGGATTTTAATGCGACCAACAACTGGCAACTCGGCAGTATTCCTCCAAACTACTTCAGGGACTGTTAATGCGACCGTTCCGACGACAGCCGTGAAAGTTTAAGGCTGCAGCAACAAGTTTTGATGAAACCACACATATTACAGAAATCTAAAGTTTGAAGATTACTGCTTTATATTGCTGCGCATACAAAGTAGAGTATAGGCTCGGACTCGAACAATAATAGCTCAGAACTGTTCGTTACAGAAAAATTCTACCTAACAATATCTCATACCAGTAAATCTTAAATTCGTATTAAAAATTCGTTTAGTAACCGAGTCCCGACTTCATTCAGTTGGTTCGTTTGTACAGTAGCGAAAAAGAAGAGGGTACGCCATCGCCGCAGTCCTGGTCGAACCAAGACGGACATCCCGGTCTTAGTTCCTTCGCTTAAAACTTATTTCAGCGTTGTTTATTTTTATGAGAGTTAAAAAAAAATGACCCTAGGCGGTTCAACACCATACTTGAAGTTTTCTTTCTAATCTCCATTCAATTTTTCTTGCGGTAGAGTTAATACGTAAGTACTGAAAGACTGAAATTGAACAACAACTTTTCTCGCACTGAGCTCGCGAATCTGGAGTTTATCAGTACTGAATTGGCGAATTGTCATTGCACATACCAAAAGCTTAGATGGAGATTTGGTATATACAGACTTAGTCTTGGTAATTTTTCAGCAGAATTTATTAATTTCAATTAGGTGCGTAAAAACCGAAAGTTCGGCGAATTCGTTTTCGCCTACGCTTCTTTCATTCATTCACTGCCACAAATTACTTAATTAATTATTAATATAATATGGTCTCGCCGGTAATCTTTTAACTAATTCATAAATATCGGTAAAATTTAAAAATCCAACAAAAAATAACAGAAGCAAAAAAAAAAAACCGCATCGCTTATGTAACGACTTCTTAAGCAGCTGTCAAACGATAATTTTATGCAAATATCAATATTTGTATCTTCATATTAATCTATTTGTCTATATATGTATGTATCTATGTATCTTTTATTATTGTTTTGTTGTTTACTTTTGTTCTTTCGCTCAGGCAACTTGTTTTTCTGCTGGTTACTATATTTTTTTAACACAGTAAATTGTTTTTGTTGTTGTTTTGGCAAAGCCATTTCTTGTTTTGACGCCTACGCTGTGCGCTGCCAAAAATCATAGGCAAATTGTTGGTGCCGATGTCTTCTGGCTATGACATATGGACATGTAAGAAGACGAAGGCCTCCGGCGACTGATTAGTGTAGATAATGATATTGTATGTAAATAAATAGCGAACAAGAGAAAAAAACCAAACAAAAAAATTATTTTCATTTTTATGTTAAGGAAAAGTGCTCAGCGTACAGTGGCTTACAAGTTCCTTTGAAGATATACAAAGTAAACAACAAATGCGCAGACGTACATTATGGACAGAAGACACAAATTAGATGACGCGACGGGAGTTCCCAGAAGTGATCAATTGAGCTACGTTCGGCATAATCGAACGTAAGTAACTTATCAACGTCGGGTAGGTGCAGAGCAAACATGAGTCACATTGTTGGTGTTTGTCTTCATCAGCGACTCTTCCCGGCCCGGCCTCGGCCCTCCAACAAGGCCTGGCAACATTTGAGTACGCCTGCTTGATCATATCATTTAATCGCGTACCTCTGCTCTAGGCCCGAAGTACAGTCGCAATGGAAGAAAATCAGTCCTATTACTTTCCGGACCAACCCTGTATTCAAACTCAAATCAGCGACATAGATACGACTTGAACAATAGCAAAAAGATATTCAAATCCATATAGCGAAGACTTACGAATCCAAACTTAACTATAAAAGAGGAATATTAAGAGCTCGTGACGAATTGACTAACAGCGCTAATCCAGAAGTAATTTTATAGGAGCATAGATCGTTTCAACTATAGAACTTAAGAGAAATTATAGAGGTAAAAGAATAAGGGTCATAATGTAAACAAGAAATGTTATTAGATACAGCAAGCTCTCGTTCTCACTCTCATTTGTGTAGCGTTTTGAAAGCGTGGGATATGCTCAGCGTATTTATTATGAAATTTCGTCAAAATCTATATATTTAAGTATCTGTATCTATGTTTTCATGAGTGTGTGCCGAGTACGCGCCCCTGCAGTCCATATTTATGTATGAGTTCTATTAGTCACCTACTGGTGAAGACGAATTTCGATGAAGTGTTGGCTAAAAATAGGCAATAACGCTGACAATCAAATTTAGCATTGAATGAGCTATTTTGATGTTTTTTCCTTTGTGAATATTTTATTTTTGGCAAGAATATTTTTTTTTTTTTAACTGGGAAGCTTATGCTAAACGCTAGCGGTGGAGGTGAAGGAGGTATTGCTTAATATAATGATTTTGCCTTACGCACAATTTCTGTTTTGCTTGACAAATGTTCAACCATTAATCGAAAGGCATTAGAGATGTTTAAACTCCTTGACAAATTGGATGGATTTTTTAAGAGTAAGGTTAAACAATTTACCAATAAATAATATTAAAAAGTTTAGCAAGCAATGAATGAAATTAAAAATTATATTATTGGAATTGGAGAATCTATAATCGTTCATACAAGTACATACACACATATCAAACGCGACTTTCTGCTGACAAACCGATAAATCGATGCAACCGCAAATAATTTATATGTAATAAGGAAGCAAAAAGTACATACATATGTATGCAAATACACAAGTACATCAAAAAAAAATAAAAATAAAAGTGTAATAAAATCAAAATCCTCTCTTATCAGCCAGTCGAGTGCTCCGCTACTCGCATAACAGCACTGATAGCTTATCGCTTGTTGAGTATTCGAGAGCATGATTGGGCAAATTGGCTACAAAAACGTTAATAATGTGTTAATAAAATATATATAGACCACACGCTAGGCTGAAGTTCTAATCAATGGCAGAAAATATATTGTAATGATAGCAGATAATTTTTTTTTTAGATAAATAGGTATAGAAAATTTCCACAGGAAAAAAGATAAAGATAATTATAGTTACGTTGTAAACACTATTATTAAAAGATTAGAATAAATTTTTATTTTTGTAATTAAAGAACCAAAAAAATTCTGAAAAAATTTGGTTATTAAAAATACTTTAATATTTTTTTGCATACTTTTAACTTAACCGATTTTTTTTCTGTAAAAATTAAATAATTTGTAATTAAAAGAACTTAAACAACTGTGGTTAAAAAATTTAAAAAAAAATTTTCGCATATTTTAAATTTGAACGATTTTAAATAAAATAAACGATTTTAAGTAAAGTAAAAAATTTTAAAATTTTATTGCGTACTTTTAATTGGACTTTTTTTTGTAAAAATGAGATATTTTTGTAAAATGATTTTATTTTTGTAATTAAAAATAAATCATACTTCAAAAATTTTGAAATTTTTTTTGCATACTTTTAATTTACTATTAGGAAAAAAATTCTAAGAGTTTGTATTTTGTAAAAATGAAATATTTTTTTTGAAAATTATTAAGTATTGTTTACTTTAGGTTCAATGGCTGATACAGGGATCATACTTTAACTACTATGCGCAGTTCTTTGTGAACACATACAAATAGAACTACTGTTACCACATTGGCATCCAAGCTCCCAAGTATTTAAGACTTAGTCCCGCAATCGTGGGACAATCAAAAAGGAATTGTTGAGATGTTTCCATCTCTACTTTTTCCAAATAGTTTCTGTAGTTGGCATCTCGCAGGATTATCAATCTTACAGCGAGAACGTCGATAGGGCAACGGTCTGTTAAAATGCACACAACTAAAGAGAGGCTAGTCTTCTGTAAAGCGGCCAAGCTTCAGCTATCCAGTATTAGGACACCGGAAAAGACTGACAGTAACACCGGCTTAACAAACGCTACAATGATCAGAAAGTCTGAAACATGATATTGGTAGAGGGTTCCTGAGAATTTACCTCTCCACCAACCTTCCCACAAAACTTTGACCCAGCCCTAAAGAAGTGTACTGCTCCTCTCTTCAATTACTGTAACCAATTTTAATAAATTTCAAACAGCTTGACTAGTAAGCCTTCGGCCTGGAAAATTATATTAGGCAAGTTTCGACAAATCCTAACGCAAAACGTCTAACAGTTCAGCGAAAAAAGCATAGCGCTTTTTCCCTTTTGGCAAAGAGGCTATTGTTTCGGACTGCGACTTTCTTTAACCGTCAGTTCTATTGATAAAACTTTAAAAGTGTCTTTAGATATGTCAGGGTTCTATGGTTATATATTAAGTTCTAAGGAAGGTGGTTGTAGCATTAGCATTTTTTGTTGCTTAAGCAGAATTAAACGTTTGTCAAAAAGTTTTTAGGGAATGATACTGAGTTTACCCCCTGGGTTGCATATGTATCCGGGACCGTTCCCAACTGGCATATGGAATCAGTTCTGTTTCGAACTTTCGTAAAAACGGCCGGTCCTGAGACTGCATATAGATACGGGTCTGTTCAGAACTTTCGTACGAACAATATGTCCCGAGAATGGTTGCATAACTTTCGAGAGACTGCCTATAGATACCAGACCGTCCCGAACTTTTATCAGAACAGGACCTGAGTCTGGATGCATATGGATTCGGCTTCCTATTTTTCCTAAGAATAATAGGTCCCGAGACGTCTACAATTGATAAATGATTAGGTGCTCTTGAGGTTAAAGTAAACTCTGCAAGATTTGGCTTCACTCGCTTAACAGGCAGTAATTTCACAGTTTGCCACTGGAGCTTATTCTTATAACCCAATGGCGTCTAGGTACCGCGCACTTATTTATAAACTTAGGTTTTGATTCTCACATTTTTATTTAATTTTTTACAATTGTTGCAAGCAGCAAACTCTATAAAAAAAAACGCAGCTGCTAACACTACAAATTATGGGGTGAGGCATTAAAAGTATGTAGCTTTAATGAGCTTCTAAACAATCTAACAGCAGCGCCCTCGATCATTCATCCATAAAGCCATATTTGTATGGACTCCACCTACAGGGTGTACATGTACAGCAATTTATTGTGGATCCGCTTGCGGCGCATCACAGAGCTTCTTTTCCTAAATAAGTGTAGTGTATGTATGAAGTTTTTATAATTTTCTCCACACCAGTTTATACAAGCTTTTATATTTTAATTCATTAAATTTTTTGCAGCAATACTTTTTTCGAAAATTATGGCAAACCAGCATTTCCACCTCGTTACAAAGAAAAAAGTCTAATTAACTTGTTCTTACTCGATTGTTTTTTGCCCATTGATCACTGCTGAAGCGCGCCCACGCCGTTCATCACATCAATCCGCGCAACTAAATTTAGCGTTTTCGAAAAGTTGTGTGAGTGCCAACGAAAAGCTGGAGTAGAAAGTTAAGTAATCTTTGCGAAAACCACTCAAATGCATAAGCAAGCTGCCATACTCAGGCCGAGTTGCTGAGCGCACGCGCAACCGCGAGACGACACCTCAAGCCGTCAGCCACAAATCAGCGCTCCAGGTGCGCTCAAACACGCATCGGTAAGTATAAAAGGCAAATATTGATGGAAGACCGCAAACAGTTGTGGTTTCTCAGCTGAGACGCGCGTCAACGAAGCTTTTAAATACAGCAAATAGTTTTCAAGACAGAACAGCCGATTCTGTAGAACAACATCAAGTAGGCAGTGTGCGCCATTAAAGTTATTTAATTTAGTGTACGAAAAACCCAAAAAGCAAACGCGTTTAAAAAACAATAAAAACGTAGCAAAATGGTGAGTTCTCCTGTCGTTGGAGTCGTTGTCTGTCGAGAATGACAGTGTTGCAATCGCTCTGGGAAATAAAACACGATCGGCTTTGGGGGCTGTAGTTAGCGAACGTGACTGGAATTTTGAGTTTCATACAAAGCTTTATTGGTGTGTTTTTTGAAAATACCCAAAAATAACAACAAACAATAAAACTATAACAATCATTCTAAGTGCGTCTGTATGTATGTGCGCAGAAATGTACTTAGGCGTTTGAACGGATGACTAAATGCACTGTGGCAAAAGGTGATATGCCAAAAGTCCAATTTAGTGCGAAATTTGTATGCCGGTGATGCTCACAAAAGTTGTTATTATTATTTAAATTTTTTATTTTTATTTTTTAATGACAAGAAACGATTATCGGACACCGACTACAGGAAATGTTAATGAAAACGTGAAAATTAATTTAAAATAGACGAAAATTAAATGAAACAAATTCAAAATAAAACAAAAATT